>NW_027184823.1:0-155065 GCF_040668555.2 Bombus flavifrons | reverse complement strand
TGTTTCGCAGTTAGACTACGAAACAACTATTTCTTTACGCAGGCCCATGGTCAAGTAGTGTCAAAACTGGACATTCTGCCAATAGGTTGAATGTCGAGATCGATGTGTAGTGTTAAATAACCCATGGGCGGGTCTCGTGCGTAGTCACCTCCTCGTGGTGAAACCTGGTAATTGGCATCGTTTTCCAAAAATTAATCAGTCGATTAATCTTTGGAAAACGATACCAAGCCAAGAACTACGCAACAGTCCAGTTTGAATCAACAAAAGCCGCTAAGATCATTTTGGATGATCTACACTGGACTGCACTATTAATTTATAACATTTAAGCCATTAATTTACAATATTTACGTCATGAATTTACAACAATAAGTCACAAGTTCATAACATTTAAGCAATTAATTTTTACATTTATACCATTAATTCCTAACACTCAAACTATTAATTTATAACACTTAAGCTATTAATTTATAACATTTAAGCAAATAATTAACAACGATTAAACCATTAATTTAAAACAATTGAAACAATAATTGGCACATTTAAAACATTAATTTATAAGAATCAAACCATCCCTCGAGGAATCAGTAAGTCTCGCGCTAATAGCCCAATACATCGATAGATTTAACGAAGAAATACGTAACCGCGATTACAACCAATTAGATCATATTATTTGCTACATAATTAATAACTGTATCACGTACAGCGATGCAGGCGGTATTGAAGAAATAAAGCCATTTTATGTTACAACTATAACGAGTAAATTTAATCGTTTAACTTGTGAAGAATTAAAAAGGTACCTGACTTCTAAATAAGCATTAAATAAGAATCTTAAATATCGCAAACAGTGATGTAGGTGTTACTCAAGAAAAAAGAACGTTTCATTTTTTAATCAGCACGAGTAAATGAACGAATATCGATAATATAATATAACGCATAATATGAATTTTATCTGTCTGATTATTTAATAGCTTAACTTATTTCACAGTAACGTCATCGACTGCCCTTAGGCTCTTTTCCCTTTTTGTCCAAACTAATCGATAGTCGAAAACTAGTATCATGTAGGTGTGAATTTAGTCTTAGTTTGTAGAAACTGTTAAAATGATAAAAATGGATATCGTATTAAATCGTAAAAGATGCCAATTTACGATAAAAATTAAGAAATCGTTCAATTTGATTTTGTTACAATGGAAAAACCGTCTCCTGCTATGTCAAAAAATCGTTACCGTTTGATTAACAAACCGACGCCTTGTTAAGTTATATAAGGAACACGGAAGTCGCGCGCGAGCTCTTTTGTGCCTGAAATTCCGGAGAGTGAACATCGAAGAAGAACATAAATATCAGGTAAGTAAGAAAAAATATCAAACAACAACATTGTAACTAGTAATTTATAACGTCTAAACCATTAATTTACAACACTTAAGCTATTAATTTATAACATTCAAGCCATTAATTTATAACATTTAAGGAAATAATTTATAACGTCTAAACTATTAATTTATAACATTAATGCTATTAATTTATAACATTTAAGCCATTAATTTCTAACTTTTGAACAGTTATTTTATACATTTAGCCATTAATTTATAACATTTAAACTATTAATTTATATCATCTAAGCCATTAAATTATAACATTCAAGCTATTAATTTCTAACATTTAAACTGTTAATTTATAACATTTAAACCATTAATTTACAGCATTTAAAGTGTTATTTTATACATTTAAGCCATTAATTTATAACATTTAAGCTATTAATTTATAACATTTAAGCCATTAATTTCTAACTTTTGAACTGTTATTTTATACATTTTGCCAATAATTTATAACATTTAAACTATTAATTTATATCATCTAAGCCACTAAATTATAACATTTAAGCTATTAATTTACAACATCTAAGCCACTAATTTACAATATTTAAACTATTAATTTATATCATCTAAGCCATTAATTTATAATATTTATGCCATTAATCTAAAACAATTCCTCCATTAATTCTTAACAACTATACCAATAATTTATAACCATATTCTCCCATTAATTCAAAGTAATTGTGCTCTTAATTTATAACAGTTGTACCATTAATCGGAAGCAACTCTACATTCATTGATTTAAATCAGTACCATCAATGTGAGTGAATTAATGATTTATATTGTATTATTTTATTAACGAAATCTTTCAGGTCCCTGGATTGCTATTTTATTTCTATATAGCATTATTTTTTAATTTTAAATACAGTACTTAATTTCTCATTTCACTATTTTGTATAAAAGCAGTGGTAACGCAGAGTGTAATTTTAAGATGTAATTTTCCATGTCTGCTAAAAACCAAGGAAACAACACCATATTCATGGAATCAAGGAGGGAAGTGTAGTTTAACCGAAGGCAACGACATCTTATCTGTAGCTGCACATGAGTCATAGGACATTTCAAATTGTGTTGTTGATTTGCCTCGGAGTACCAAAACCGTTAGATTACAAGTAATTTAAAAACAAATAAACTCCGGACAAAACAATGCCGCCGCTACAATGTCGCTTTATTATAAAATAATTTTACATCTCTGCTTCCAATGCGTAAAAACTCATATGTAAATGGGACCCGAGCGTAGTTACCTCCTCGTGGAGGGTCCCGGTAATTGGTATCGTTTTCCAAATAATAATACACCAAGTACTATTTCGAATATTAGTATTATTATTCGAAAACGATATCAAGCTAAAAACTACTTGAATATAGTCTGGTCTTGATCACCCAAAATAGTTTTGGTGATCTAAACTGGACTAATACCCCCCCGCGGGGGCAACGTGGGACATCGTGGGACATCGCAGGACACCGTGGGATGCGAGCGTATTAGCTTTAATTAATCATAAGATAGATACCTATGTTATGTACATTGTAAGCTCATTCTGTACAAAGATACTTATCTATCTTGGAACGACAAATAAAGATCTCGTCTCTCTTGATCCCCTCGCTTACCATACTGGAAAAATTGTTCCCACGATATATCGGTTCGCGATCACTCAGTTCTTTCAAACTGTCGCGTGGCGTACTCGCTCGCGTGTATTTCGGGTGCGTGCGGGTCAATGTGCTCTAGACAACTCTTCGGATTCGTAAGTCGCCCAAGGACAGCTCTGTCTTGGTGACTGCTCAACGTTTGCATCGGATCACGGGAGTTGTCGTCGTGCCGGTGATGCTTCCTAATCTGTTGGGGATTCACTCGTGGATCTGCAGTCCTGTCCGATTGGTACTTGCGTACTCGATCAGAGACCACCAATTTCACGTCCTCCGTAATCTTGTTCAGCGGTCCCGCCCCGTGAGTGGACCCCACTGTTCAGTTGAGGTATTGCCTTGGTAATCCTGTTCAGAGGTCCCTCCCTATGAGTGGACCCCACTCTTCAGTTGGGGCCTCTTGCCTTCGTAATCCTGTTCAGCGGTCCCTCCCCGGGTTCCACTTGTTCAGTTGGAGTGTGTCAAGTTGCTGGCCTATGTGCTGGATCCACGGCTGAATTACTAGTGGATCACTGGCATCATCTGTCGGCGCCATCGACCGCGACTCGTGTAAGTTTCGAACGGCGAAACAGGAATCGAGTTACGGCCAATTCTTGGGCTTTCCGTTGAACCTCGGGGTTATCTCGTGTACGGGGGTACGTCGCGTAGGTTTGTTAGTTCTTTCGAGAGATCGCGATCTCGTCCGTTTCGGGACAGTGTCAGTAGCTTCATCTTCTTCTTTTCGCTCCAAGTTAGATAAATGTGTCTTTGATACCGAATGTTGCCAGTAGGGATGCGAATTATTGTATATTTGTACTGATCGATGTAATCGTTGTGTGGGAGATAGATGATGCGTTACGTATGCCTTGTTCTACGTTTGTAAAGATTCATGTTTGCGCTGCGTTGGAGATATGTGTTTCGCAGTTAGACTACGAAACAACTATTTCTTTACGCAGGCCCATGGTCAAGTAGTGTCAAAACTGGACATTCTGCCAATAGGTTGAATGTCGAGATCGATGTGTAGTGTTAAATAACCCATGGGCGGGTCTCGTGCGTAGTCACCTCCTCGTGGTGAGACCTGGTAATTGGCATCGTTTTCCAAAAATTAATCAGTCGATTAATCTTTGGAAAACAATACCAAGCCAAGAACTACGCAACAGTCCAGTTTGGATCAACAAAAGCCCCTAAGATCATTTTGGATGATCTACACTGGACTGCACTATTAATTTATAACATTTAAGCCATTAATTTACAATATTTACGTCATGAATTTACAACAATAAGTCACAAATTCATAACATTTAAGCTATTAATTTTTACATTTATACCATTAATTCCTAACACTCAAACTATTAATTTATAACACTTAAGCTATTAATTTATAACATTTAAGCAAATAATTAACAACGATTAAACTATTAATTTATAACAATTGAAACAATAATTGGCACATTTAAAACATTAATTTATAAGAATCAAACCATTCCTCGAGGAATCAGTAAGTCTGGCGCTAATAGCCCAATACATCGATAGATTTAACGAAGAAATACGTAACCGCGATTACAGCCAATTAGATCATATTATTTGCTACATAATTAATAACTGTATCACGTACAGCGATGCAGGCGGTATTGAAGAAATAAAGCCATTTTATGTTACAACTATAACGAGTAAATTTAATCGTTTAACTTGTGAGGAATTAAAAAGGTACCTGACTTCTAAATAAGCATTAAATAAGAATCTTAAATATCGCAAACAGTGATGTAGGTGTTACTCAAGAAAAAAGAACGTTTTATTTTTTAATTAGCACGAGTAAATGAACGAATACCGATAATATAATATAACGCTTAATATGAATTTTATCTGTCTGATTATTTAATAGCTTAACTTATTTCACAGTAACGTCATCGACTGCACTTAGGCTCTTTTCCCTTTTTGTCCAAACTAATCGATAGTCGAAAACTAGTATCATGTAGGTGTGAATATAGTCTTAGTTTGTAGAAACTATTAAAATGATAAAAATGGATATCGTATTAAATCGTAAAAGATGCCAATTTACGATAAAAATTAAGAAATCGTTCAATTTGATTTTGTTACAATGGAAAAACCGTCTCCTGCTATGTCAAAAAATCGTTACCGTTTGATTAACAAACCGACGCCATGTTATGTTATATAAGGAACACGGAGGTCGCGCGCGAGCTCTTTTGTGCCTGAAATTCCGGAGAGTGAACATCAAAGAAGAACATAAATATCAGGTAAGTAAGAAAAAATATCAAACAACAACATTGTAACTAGTAATTTATAACGTCTAAACCATTAATTTACAACACTTAAGCTATTAATTTATAACATTCAAGCCATTAATTTATAACATTTAAGGAATTAATTTATAACGTCTAAACTATTAATTTATAACATTTATGCTATTAATTTATAACATTTAAGCCATTAATTTCTAACTTTTGAACTGTTATTTTATACATTTAGCCATTAATTTATAACATTTAAACTATTAATTTATATCATCTAAGCCATTAAATTATAACATTCAAGCTATTAATTTATAACATTTAAACTGTTAATTTATAACATTTAAACCATTAATTTACAGCATTTAATGTGTTATTTTATACATTTAAGCCATTAATTTATAACATTTAAGCTATTAATTTATAACATTTAAGCCATTAATTTCTAACTTTTGAACTGTTATTTTATACATTTTGCCAATAATTTATAACATTGAAACTATTAATTTATATCATCTAAGCCATTAAATTATAACATTTAAGCTATTAATTTACAACATCTAAGCCAATAATTTACAATATTTAAACTATTAATTTATATCATCTAAGCCATTAATTTATAATATTTAAGCCATTAATCTAAAACAATTCCTCCATTAATTCTTAACAACTATACCAATAATTTATAACCATATTCTCCTATTAATTCAAAGTAATTGTGCTCTTAATTTATAACAGTTGTACCATTAATCGGAAGCAACTCTACATTCATTGATTTAAATCAGTACCATCAATGTGAGTGAATTAATGATTTATATTGTATTATTTTATTAACGAAATCTTTCAGGTCCCTGGATTGCTATTTTATTTCTATATAGCATTATTTTTTAATTTTAAATACAGTACTTAATTTCTCATTTCACTATTTTGTATAAAAGCAGTGGCAACGCAGAGTGTAATTTTAAGATGTAATTTTCCATGTCTGCTAAAAACCAAGGAAACAACACCATATTCATGGAATCAAGGAAGCAAGTGTAGTTTAACCGCAGGCAACGACATCTTATCTGTAGCTGCACATGAGTCATAGGACATTTCAAATAGTGTTGCTGTTTTGCCTCGGAGTACCAAAACCGTTAGATTACAAGTAATTTAAAAACAAATAAACTCCGGACAAAACAATGCCGCCGCTACAATGTCGCTTTATTATAAAATAATTTTACATCTCTGCTTCCAATGCGTAAAAACTCATATGTACATGGGACCCGAGCGTAGTTACCTCCTCGTGGTGGGTCCCGGTAATTGGTATCGTTTTCCAAATAATAATACATCCAGTACTATTTCGAATATTAGTATTATTATTCGAAAACGATATCAAGCTAAAAACTACTTGAATATAGTCTGGTCTTGATCACCCAAAATAGTTTTGGTGATCTAAACTGGACTAATACCCCCCCGCGGGGGCAACGTGGGACATCGTGGGACATCGCAGGACACCGTGGGATGCGAGCGTATTAGCTTTAATTAATCATAAGATAGATACCTATGTTATGTACATTGTAAGCTCATTCTGTACAAAGATACTTATCTATCTTGGAACGACAAATAAAGATCTCGTCTCTCTTGATCCCCTCGCTTACCATACTGGAAAAATTGTTCCCACGATATATCGGTTCGCGATCACTCAGTTCTTTCAAACTGTAGCGTGGCGTACTCTCTCGCGTGTATTTCGGGTGATTGCGGGTCAATGTGCTCTAGACAACTCTTCGGATTCGTAAGTCGCCCAAGGACAGCTCTGACTTGGTGACTGCTCAACGTTTGCATCGGATCACGGGAGTTGTCGTCGTGCCGGTGATGCTTGCTAATCTGTTGGGGATTCAGTCGTGGATCTGCAGTCCTGTCCGATTGGTACTTCGGTACTCGGTCAGGGACCAGCAATTTCACGTCCTCCGTAATCCTGTTCGGCCCCGCGGGAGTGGACCCCACTGTTCAGTTGAGGTATTGCCTTCGTAATCCTGTTCAGCGGTCCCTCCCCGTGAGTGGACCCCACTGTTCAGTTGGGGCCTCGTGCCTTGGTAATCCTGTTCAGCGGTCCCTCCCTGTGAGTGGACCCCACTGTTCAGTTGAGGTATTGCCTTCGTAATCCTGTTCAGCGGTCCCTCCCCGGGTTCCACTTGTTCAGTTGGAGTGTGTCAAGTTGCTGGCCTATGTGCTGGATCCACGGCTGAATTACTAGTGGATCACTGGCATCATCTGTCGGCGCCATCGACCGCGACTCGTGTAAGTTTCGAACGGCGAAACAGGAATCGAGTTACGGCCAATTCTTGGGCTTTCCGTTGAACCTCGGGGTTATCTCGTGTACGGGGGTACGTCGCGTAGGTTTGTTAGTTCTTTCGAGAGATCGCGATCTCGTCCGTTTCGGGACAGTGTCAGTAGCTTCATCTTCTTCTTTTCGCTCCAAGTTAGATAAGTGTGTCTTTGATACCGAATGTTGCCAGTAGGGATGCGAATTATTGTTTATTTGTACTGATCGATGTAATCGTTGTGTGGGAGATAGATGATGCGTTACGTATGCCTTGTTCTACGTTTGTAAAGATTCATGTTAGCGCTGCGTTGGAGATATGTGTTTCGCAGTTAGACTACGAAACAACTATTTCTTTACGCAGGCCCATGGTCAAGTAGTGTCAAAACTGGACATTCTGCCAATAGGTTGAATGTCGAGATCGATGTGTAGTGTTAAATAACCCATGGGCGGGTCTCGTGCGTAGTCACCTCCTCGTGGTGAGACCTGGTAATTGGCATCGTTTTCCAAAAATTAATCAGTCGATTAATCTTTGGAAAACGATACCAAGCCAAGAACTACGCAACAGTCCAGTTTGGATCAACAAAAGCCCCTAAGATCATTTTGGATGATCTACACTGGACTGCACTATTAATTTATAACATTTAAGCCATTAATTTACAATATTTACGTCATGAATTTACAACAATAAGTCACGAATTCATAACATTTAAGCTATTAATTTTTACATTTATACCATTAATTCCTAACATTCAAACTATTAATTTATAACACTTAAGCTATTAATTTATAACATTTAAGCAAATAATTAACAACGATTAAACTATTAATTTATAACAATTGAAACAATAATTGGCACATTTAAAACATTAATTTATAAGAATCAAACCATTCCTCGAGGAATCAGTAAGTCTCGCGCTAATAGCCCAATACATCGATAGATTTAACGAAGAAATACGTAACCGCGATTACAGCCAATTAGATCATATTATTTGCTACATAATTAATAACTGTATCACGTACAGCGATGCAGGCGGTATTGAAGAAATAAAGCCATTTTATGTTACAACTATAACGAGTAAATTTAATCGTTTAACTTGTGAGGAATTAAAAAGGTACCTGACTTCTAAATAAGCATTAAATAAGAATCTTAAATATCGCAAACAGTGATGTAGGTGTTACTCAAGAAAAAAGAACGTTTTATTTTTTAATTAGTACGAGTAAATGAACGAATATCGATAATATAATATAACGCTTAATATGAATTTTATCTGTCTGATTATTTAATAGCTTAACTTATTTCACAGTAACGTCATCGACTGCCCTTAGGCTCTTTTCCCTTTTTGTCCAAACTAATCGATAGTCGAAAACTAGTATCATGTAGGTGTGAATTTAGTCTTAGTTTGTAGAAACTATTAAAATGATAAAAATGGATATCGTATTAAATCGTAAAAGATGCCAATTTACGATAAAAATTAAGAAATCGTTCAATTTGATTTTGTTACAATGGAAAAACCGTCTCCTGCTATGTCAAAAAATCGTTACCGTTTGATTAACAAACCGACGCCTTGTTAAGTTATATAAGGAAAACGGAAGTCGCGCGCGAGCTCTTTTGTGCCTGAAATTCCGGAGAGTGAACATCGAAGAAGAACATAAATATCAGGTAAGTAAGAAAAAATATCAAACAACATTGCAACTAGTAATTTATAACTTCTAAACCATTAATTTACAACACTTAAGCTATTAAATTATAACATTCAAGCCATTAATTTATAACATTTAAGGAATTAATTTATAACGTCTAAACTATTAATTTATAACATTTATGCTATTAATTTATAACATTTAAGCCATTAATTTCTAACTTTTGAACTGTTATTTTATACATTTAGCCATTAATTTATAACATTTAAACTATTAATTTATATCATCTAAGCCATTAAATTATAACATTCAAGTTATTAATTTATAACATTTAAACTGTTAATTTATAACATTTAAACCATTAATTTACAGCATTTAAAGTGTTATTTTATACATTTAAGCCATTAATTTATAACATTTAAGCTATTAATTTATAACATTTAAACTATTAATTTCTAACAATTAAGCCATTAATTTCTAACATTTAAGCAATTAATTGACAACATCTGAGCCACTAATTTACAACATTTAAACTGTTGTTTTATACATTTAAGCTATTATTTTATAACATTTAAGCTATTAATTAACAACATCTAAGCCATTAATTTACAACATTTAAAGTGTTATTTTATACATTTAAGCTATTAATTTATAACATTTAAGCTATTAATATATAACATTTAAGCCATTAATTTCTAACTTTTGAACTGTTATTTTATACATTTAGCCATTAATTTATAACATTTAAGCTATTAATTTACAACATCTAAGCCACTAATTTACAATATTTAAACTATTAATTTATATCATCTAAGCCATTAATTTATAATATTTAAGCCATTAATCTAAAACAATTCCTCCATTAATTCTTAACAACTATACCAATAATTTATAACCATATTCTCCTATTAATTCAAAGTAATTGTGCTCTTAATTTATAACAGTTGTACCATTAATCGGAAGCAACTCTACATTCATTGATTTAAATCAGTACCATCAATGTGAGTGAATTAATGATTTATATTGTATTATTTTATTAACGAAATCTTTCAGGTCCCTGGATTCCTATTTTATTTCTATATAGCATTATTTTTTAATTTTAAATACAGTACTTAATTTCTCATTTCACTATTTTGTATAAAAGCAGTGGTAACGCAGAGTGTAATTTTAAGATGTAATTTTCCATGTCTGCTAAAAACCAAGGAAACAACACCATATTCATGGAATCAAGGAAGCAAGTGTAGTTTAACCGAAGGCAACGATATCTTATCTGTAGCTGCACATGAGTCATAGGACATTTCAAATAGTGTTGTTGTTTTGCCTCTGAGTACCAAAACCGTTAGATTACAAGTAATTTAAAAACAAATAAACTCCGGACAAAACAATGCCGCCGCTACAATGTCGCTTTATTATAAAATAATTTTACATCTCTGTTACGTCGCCTAAAACATCTGCGCTGCAGCTCTCGCGACCGGCCAGCCGACGGCCTGCGTAACGTCATTTCGACCCTCAATAAACCTGAGGACCAACCATAACTTTCTCTTGCATTGTGTACACATGTATCTGCATTCCATCCGTCGTCCTGAAAGCTTTCTTAAGGCTAGAAATATTTGCGACGCACATCTGGTTTTTAGAGAGGTCCTTGGGTTTGTTAGGCGCAATTAAAAACACGGAGAAAGCGGGTACGCGCCCATTAGGAAAAATCGAACATCTGTCTAATAGAACAGGCTGGGTTTTCCCGTGCACAAGGTCACTCACGAACCACGTTGGTCGGAGGTTTCCTACTCGTCACTTCTCCTACGACTCTCGGAGAGTCAAGTCGCAGACTTCTCCTGCTACATCAGGAGGGTCAAGTCAACTTACTTCTTCTACATACGACAACGTCGAAGTCTAACATCAAAATCTAGTGTCTATCAAGTATCCTCTAGTGCTACGTCCACTAACATACGAAATTCGATTGTACGAACCTTGCTCTATTAGTCATATCTATCTCATATTCGTGCGACAAGGTGTTATCGACGATTTGTATCTACTCAACAGTGTAGTTTAAGTGTTGGAAATGTATATTTTATAATTCTGTGAATCACAGTGTTATATAAACTTAATCACCCCTATTATCTTAACGGAAATCAGGGGATCGATCAACTCGTGGTGTCGATTAGTATAATCGTAACGGGAATTTACGACTCCCGTTGACGTCTCTCCTCGCGATTGCGTCTCCCCGCGAATGGTCGAAATAACAATCTCTGCTTCCAATGCGTAAAAACTCATATGTAAATGGGACCCGAGCGTAGTTACCTCCTCGTGGTGGGTCCCGGTAATTGGTATCGTTTTCCAAATAATAATACACCAAGTACTATTTCGAATATTAGTATTATTATTCGAAAACGATATCAAGCTAAAAACTACTTGAATATAGTCTGGTCTTGATCACCCAAAATAGTTTTGGTGATCTAAACTGGACTAATACCCCCCCGCGGGGGCAACGTGGGACATCGTGGGACATCGCAGGACACCGTGGGATGCGAGCGTATTAGCTTTAATTAATCATAAGATAGATACCTATGTTATGTACACTGTAAGCTCATTCTGTACAAACATACTTATCTATCTTGGAACGACAAATAAAGATCTCGTCTCTCTTGATCCCCTCGCTTACCATACTGGAAAAATTGTTCCCACGATATATCGGTTCGCGATCACTCAGTTCTTTCAAACTGTCGCGTGGCGTACTCGCTCGCGTGTATTTCGGGTGCGTGCGGGTCAATGTGCTCTAGACAACTCTTCGGATTCGTAAGTCGCCCAAGGACAGCTCTGTCTTGGTGACTGCTCAACGTTTGCATCGGATCACGGGAGTTGTCGTCGTGCCGGTGATGCTTGCTAATCTGTTGGGGATTCAGTCGTGGATCTGCAATCCTGTCCGATTGGTACTTCGGTACTCGGTCAGGGACCAGCAATTTCACGTCCTCCGTAATCCTGTTCGGCCCCGCGGGAGTGGACCCCACTGTTCAGTTGAGGTATTGCCTTCGTAATCCTGTTCAGCGGTCCCTCCCCGTGAGTGGACCCCACTGTTCAGTTGGGGCCTCTTGCCTTCGTAATCCTGTTCAGCGGTCCCTCCCCGGGTTCCACTTGTTCAGTTGGAGTGTGTCAAGTTGCTGGCCTATGTGCTGGATCCACGGCGGAATTACTAGTGGATCACTGGCATCATCTGTCGGCGCCATCGACCGCGACTCGTGTAAGTTTCGAACGGCGAAACAGGAATCGAGTTACGGCCAATTCTTGGGCTTTCCGTTGAACCTCGGGGTTATCTCGTGTACGGGGGTACGTCGCGTAGGTTTGTTAGTTCTTTCGAGAGATCGCGATCTCGTCCGTTTCGGGACAGTGTCAGTAGCTTCATCTTCTTCTTTTCGCTCCAAGTTAGATAAATGTGTCTTTGATACCGAATGTTGCCAGTAGGGATGCGAATTATTGTTTATTTGTACTGATCGATGTAATCGTTGTGTGGGAGATAGATGATGCGTTACGTATGCCTTGTTCTACGTTTGTAAAGATTCATGTTAGCGCTGCGTTGGAGATATGTGTTTCGCAGTTAGACTTCGAAACAACTATTTCTTTACGCAGGCCCATGGTCAAGTAGTGTCGAAACTGGACATTCTGCCAATAGGTTGAATGTCGAGATCGATGTGTAGTGTTAAATGACCCATGGGCGGGTCTCGTGCGTAGTCACCTCCTCGTGGTGAGACCTGGTAATTGGCATCGTTTTCCAAAAATTAATCAGTCGATTAATCTTTGGAAAACGATACCAAGCCAAGAACTACGCAACAGTCCAGTTTGGATCAACAAAAGCCCCTAAGATCATTTTGGATGATCTACACTGGACTGCACTATTAATTTATAACATTTAAGCCATTAATTTACAATATTTACGTCATGAATTTACAACAATAAGTCACAAATTCATAACATTTAAGCTATTAATTTATAACATTTAAGCAAATAATTAACGACGATTAAACTATTAATTTATAACAATTGAAACATTAATTGGCACATTTAAAACATTAATTTATAAGAATCAAACCATTCCTCGAGGAATCAGTAAGTCTCGCGCTAATAGCCCAATACATCGATAGATTTAACGAAGAAATACGTAACCGCGATTACGGCCAATTAGATCATATTATTTGCTACATAATTAATAACTGTATCACGTACAGCGATGCAGGCGGTATTGAAGAAATGAAGCCATTTTATGTTACAACTATAACGAGTAAATTTAATCGTTTAACTTGTGAAGAATTAAAAAGGTACCTGACTTCTAAATACGCATTAAATAAGAATCTTAAATATCGCAAACAGTGATGTAGGTGTTACTCAAGAGAAAAGAACGTTTTATTTTTTAATTAGCACGAGTAAATGAACGAATATCGATAATATAATATAACGCTTAATATGAATTTTATCTGTCTGATTATTTAATAGCTTAACTTATTTCACAGTAACGTCATCGACTGCACTTAGGCTCTTTTCCCTTTTTGTCCAAACTAATCGATAGTCGAAAACTAGTATCATGTAGGTGTGAATATAGTCTTAGTTTGTAGAAACTATTAAAATGATAAAAATGGATATCGTATTAAATCGTAAAAGATGCCAATTTACGATAAAAATTAAGAAATCGTTCAATTTGATTTTGTTACAATGGAAAAACCGTCTCCTGCTATGTCAAAAAATCGTTACCGTTTGATTAACAAACCGACGCCTTGTTAAGTTATATAAGGAACACGGAAGTCGCGCGCGAGCTCTTTTGTGCCTGAAATTCCGGAGAGTGAACATCGAAGAAGAACATAAATATCAGGTAAGTAAGAAAAAATATCAAACAACAACATTGTAACTAGTAATTTATAACGTCTAAACCATTAATTTACAACACTTAAGCTATTAATTTATAACATTCAAGCCATTAATTTATAACATTTAAGGAATTAATTTATAACTTCTAAACTATTAATTTATAACATTTATGCTATTAATTTATAACATTTAAGCCATTAATTTCTAACTTTTGAACTGTTATTTTATACATTTAGCCATTAATTTATAACATTTAAACTATTAATTTATATCATCTAAGCCATTAAATTATAACATTCAAGCTATTAATTTATAACATTTAAACTGTTAATTTATAACATTTAAACCATTAATTTACAGCATTTAAAGTGTTATTTTATACATTTAAGCCATTAATTTATAACATTTAAGCTATTAATTTATAACATTTAAGCCATTAATTTCTAACTTTTGAACTGTTATTTTATACATTTTGCCAATAATTTATAACATTTAAACTATTAATTTATATCACTTAAGCCATTAAATTATAACATTTAAGCTATTAATTTACAACATCTAAGCCACTAATTTACAATATTTAAACTATTAATTTATATCATCTAAGCCATTAATTTATAATATTTAAACCATTAATCTAAAACAATTCCACCATTAATTCTTAACAACTATACCAATAATTTATAACCATATTCTCCCATTAATTCAAAGTAATTGTGCTCTTAATTTATAACAGTTGTACCATTAATCGGAAGCAACTCTACATTCATTGATTTAAATCAGTACCATCAATGTGAGTGAATTAATTATTTATATTGTATTATTTTATTAACGAAATCTTTCAGGTCCCTGGATTCCTATTTTATTTCTATATAGCATTATTTTTTAATTTTAAATACAGTACTTAATTTCTCATTTCACTATTTTGTATAAAAGCAGTGGTAACGCAGAGTGTAATTTTAAGATATAATTTTCCATGTCTGCTAAAAACCAAGGAAACAACACCATATTCATGGAATCAAGGAAGCAAGTGTAGTTTAACCGAAGGCAACGACATCTTATCTGTAGCTGCACATGAGTCATAGGACATTTCAAATAGTGTTGTTGTTTTGCCTCGGAGTACCAAAACCGTTAGATTACAAGTAATTTAAAAACAAATAAACTCCGGACAAAACAATGCCGCCGCTACAATGTCGCTTTATTATAAAATAATTTTACATCTCTGCTTCCAATGCGTAAAAACTCATATGTAAATGGGACCCGAGCGTAGTTACCTCATCGTGGTGGGTCCCGGTAATTGGTATCGTTTTCCAAATAATAATACACAAAGTACTATTTCGAATATTAGTATTATTATTCGAAAACGATATCAAGCTAAAAACTACTTGAATATAGTCTGGTGTTGATCACCCAAAATAGTTTTGGTGATCTAAACTGGACTAATACCCCCCCGCGGGGGAAACGTGGGACATCGTGGGACATCGCAGGACACCGTGGGATGCGAGCGTATTAGCTTTAATTAATCATAAGATAGATACCTATGTTATGTACATTGTAAGCTCATTCTCTACAAAGATACTTATCTATCTTGGAACGACAAATAAAGATCTCGTCTCTCTTGATCCCCTCGCTTACCATACTGGAAAAATTATTCCCACGATATATCGGTTCGCGATCACTCAGTTCTTTCAAACTGTAGCGTGGCGTACTCTCTCGCGTGTATTTCGGGTGATTGCGGGTCAATGTGCTCTAGACAACTCTTCGGATTCGTAAGTCGCCCAAGGACAGCTCTGACTTGGTGACTGCTCAACGTTTGCATCGGATCACGGGAGTTGTCGTCGTGCCGGTGATGCTTGCTAATCTGTTGGGGATTCACTCGTGTATCTGCAGTCCTGTCCGATTGGTACTTGGGTACTCGATCAGAGACCACCAATTTCACGTCCTCCGTAATCCTGTTCGGCCCCGCGGGAGTGGACCCCACTGTTCAGTTGAGGTATTGCCTTCGTAAACCTGTCCAGCGGTCCCTCCCCGAGAGTGGACCCCACTGTTCAGTTGGGGCCTCGTGCCTTGGTAATCCTGTTCAGCGGTCCCTCCCTGTGAGTGGACCCCACTGTTCAGTTGGGGCCTCTTGCCTTCGTAATCCTGTTCAGCGGTCCTTCCCCGGGTTCCACTTGTTCAGTTGGAGTGTGTCAAGTTGCTGGCCTATGTGCTGGATCCACGGCTGAATTACTAGTGGATCACTGGCATCATCTGTCGGCGCCATCGACCGCGACTCGTGTAAGTTTCGAACGGCGAAACAGGAATCGAGTTACGGCCAATTCTTGGGCTTTCCGTTGAACCTCGGGGTTATCTCGTGTACTGGGGTATATCGCGTAGGTTTGTTAGTTCTTTCGAGAGATCGCGATCTCGTCCGTTTCGGGACAGTGTCAGTAGCTTCATCTTCTTCTTTTCGTTCCAAGTTAGATAAATGTGTCTTTGATACCGAATGTTGCCAGTAGGGATGCGAATTATTGTATATTTGTACTGATCGATGTAATCGTTGTGTGGGAGATAGGTGATGCGTTACGTATGCCTTGTTCTACGTTTGTAAAGATTCATGTTAGCGCTGCGTTGGAGATATGTGTTTCGCAGTTAGACTACGAAACAACTATTTCTTTACGCAGGGCCATGGTCAAGTAGTGTCAAAACTGGACATTCTGCCAATAGGTTGAATGTCGAGATCGATGTGTAGTGTTAAATAACCCATGGGCGGGTCTCGTGCGTAGTCACCTCCTCGTGGTGAGACCTGGTAATTGGCATCGTTTTCCAAAAATTAATCAGTCGATTAATCTTTGGAAAACGATACCAAGCCAAGAACTACACAACAGTCCAGTTTGGATCACCAAAAGCCCCTAAGATCATTTTGGATGATCTACACTGGACTGCACTATTAATTTATAACATTTAAGCCATTAATTTACAATATTTACGTCATGAATTTACAACAATAAGTCACAAATTCATAACATTTAAGCTATTAATTTTTACATTTATACCATTATTTCCTAACATTCAAACTATTAATTTATAACACTTAAGCTATTAATTTATAACATTTAAGCATATAATTAACAACGATTAAACTATTAATTTATAACAATTGAAACATTAATTGGCACATTTAAAACATTAATTTATAAGAATCAAACCATACCTCGAGGAATCAGTAAGTCTCGCGCTAATAGCCCAATACATCGATAGATTTAACGAAGAAATACGTAACCGCGATTACAGCCAATTAGATCATATTATTTGCTACATAATTAATAACTGTATCACGTACAGCGATGCAGGCGGTATTGAAGAAATAAAGCCATTTTATGTTACAACTATAACGAGTAAATTTAATCGTTTAACTTGTGAAGAATTAAAAAGGTACCTGACTTCTAAATAAGCATTAAATAAGAATCTTAAATATCGCAAACAGTGATGTAGGTGTTACTCAAGAAAAAAGAACGTTTTATTTTTTAATTAGCACGAGTAAATGAACGAATATCGATAATATAATATAACGCTTAATATGAATTTTATCTGTCTGATTATTTAATAGCTGAACTTATTTCACAGTAACGTCATCGACTGCCCTTAGGCTCTTTTCCCTTTTTGTCCAAACTAATCGATAGTCGAAAACTAGTATCATGTAGGTGTGAATTTAGTCTTAGTTTGTAGAAACTATTAAAATGATAAAAATGGATATCGTATTAAATCGTAAAAGATGCCAATTTACGATAAGAATTAAGAAATCGTTCAATTTGATTTTGTTACAATGGAAAAACCGTCTCCTGCTATGTCAAAAAATCGTTACCGTTTGATTAACAAACCGACGCCTTGTTAAGTTATATAAGGAACACGGAAGTCGCGCGCGAGCACTTTTGTGCCTGAAATTCCGGAGAGTGAACATAGAAGAAGAAAATAAATATCAGGTAAGTAAGAAAAAATATCAAACAACAACATTGTAACTAGTAATTTATAACGTCTAAACCATTAATTTACAACACTTAAGCTATTAATTTATAACATTCAAGCCATTAATTTATAACATTTAAGGAATTAATTTAGAACGTCTAAACTATTAATTTATAACATTTATGCTATTAATTTATAACATTTAAGCCATTAATTTCTAACATTTGAACTGTTATTTTATACATTTAGCCATTAATTTATAACATTTAAACTATTAATTTATATCATCTAAGCCATTAAATTATAACATTCAAGCTATTAATTTATAACATTTAAACTGTTAATTTATAACATTTAAACCATTAATTTACAGCATTTAAAGTGTTATTTTATACATTTAAGCCATTAATTTATAACATTTAAGCAATTAATTTATAACATTTAAACTATTAATTTCTAACATTTAAGCCATTAATTTCTAACATTTAAGCAATTAATTGACAACATCTGAGCCACTAATTTACAACGTTTAAACTGTTGTTTTATACATTTAAGCTATTATTTTACAACATTTAAGCTATTAATTAACAACATCTAAGCCATTAATTTACAACATTTAAAGTGTTATTTTATACATTTAAGCTATTAATTTATAACATTTAAGCCATTAATTTCTAACTTTTGAACTGTTATTTTATACATTTAGCCATTAATTTATAACATTTAAACTATCAATTTATATCATCTAAGCCATTAAATTATAACATTTAAGCTATTAATTTACAACATCTAAGCCACTAATTTACAATATTTAAACTATTAATTTATATCATCTAAGCCATTAATTTATAATATTTAAGCCATTAATCTAAAACAATTCCTCCATTAATTCTTAACAACTATACCAATAATTTATAACCATATTCTCCCATTAATTCAAAGTAATTGTGCTCTTAATTTATAACAGTTGTACCATTAATCGGGAGCAACTCTACATTCATTGATTTAAATCAGTACCATCAATGTGAGTGAATTAATGATTTATATTGTATTATTTTATTAACGAAATCTTTCAGGTCCCTGGATTGCTATTTTATTTCTATATAGCATTATTTTTTAATTTTAAATACAGTACTTAATTTCCCATTTCACTACTTTGTATAAAAGCAGTGGTAACGCAGAATGTAATTTTAAGATGTAATTTTCCATGTCTGCTAAAAACCAAGGAAACAACACCATATTCATGGAATCAAGGAAGCAAGTGTAGTTTAACCGAAGGCAACGACATCTTATCTGTAGCTGCACATGAGTCATAGGACATTTCAAATAGTGTTGTTGTTTTGCCTCGGAGTACCAAAACCGTTGGATTACAAGTAATTTAAAAACAAATAAACTCCGGACAAAACAATGCCGCCGCTACAATGTCGCTTTATTATAAAATAATTTTACATCTCTGCTTCCAATGCGTAAAAACTCATATGTAAATGGGACCCGAGCGTAGTTACCTCCTCGTGGTGGGTCCCGGTAATTGGTATCGTTTTCCAAATAATAATACACCAAGTACTATTTCGAATATTAGTATTATTATTCGAAAACGATATCAAGCTAAAAACTACTTGAATATAGTCTGGTCTTGATCACCCAAAATAGTTTTGGTGATCTAAACTGGACTAATACCCCCCCGCGGGGGCAACGTGGGACATCGTGTTACATCGCAGGACACCGTGGGATGCGAGCGTATTAGCTTTAATTAATCATAAGATAGATACCTATGTTATGTACATTGTAAGCTCATTCTGTACAAAGATACTTATCTATCTTGGAACGACAAATAAAGATCTCGTCTCTCTTGATCCCCTCGCTTACCATACTGGAAAAATTGTTCCCGCGATATATCGGTTCGCGATCACTTAGTTCTTTCAAACTGTCGCGTGGCGTACTCGCTCGCGTGTATTTCGGGTGCGTGCGGGTCAATGTGCTCTAGACAACTCTTCGGATTCGTAAGTCGCCCAAGGACAGCTCTGTCTTGGTGACTGCTCAACGTTTGCATCGGATCACGGGAGTTGTCGTCGTGCCGGTGATGCTTGCTAATCTGTTGGGGATTCAATCGTGGATCTGCAGTCCTGTCCGATTGGTACTTCGGTACTCGGTCAGGGACCAGCAATTTCACGTCCTCCGTAATCCTGTTCGGCCCCGCGGGAGTGGACCCCACTGTTCAGTTGAGGTATTGCCTTCGTAATCCTGTTCAGCGGTCCCTCCCCGTGAGTGGACCCCACTGTTCAGTTGAGGCCTCGTGCCTTGGTAATCCTGTTCAGCGGTCCCTCCCTGTGAGTGGACCCCACTGTTCAGTTGGGGCCTCTTGCCTTCGTAATCCTGTTCAGCGGTCCCTCCCCGGGTTCCACTTGTTCAGTTGGAGTGTGTCAAGTTGCTGGCCTATGTGCTGGATCCACGGCTGAGATACTAGTGGATCACTGGCATCATCTGTCGGCGCCATCGACCGCGACTCGTGTAAGTTTCGACCGGCGAAACAGGAATCGAGTTACGGCCAATTCTTGAGCTTTCCGTTGAACCTCGGGGTTATCTCGTGTACGGGGGTACGTCGCGTAGGTTTGTTAGTTCTTTCGAGAGATCGCGATCTCGTCCGTTTCGGGACAGTGTCAGTAGCTTCATCTTCTTCTTTTCGTTCCAAGTTAGATAAATGTGTCTTTGATACCGAATGTTGCCAGTAGGGATGCGAATTATTGTATATTTGTACTGATCGACGTAATCGTTGTGTGGGAGATAGATGTTGCGTTACGTATGCATTGTTCCACGCTTGTAAAGATTCATGTTAGCGCTGCGTTGGAGATATGTGTTTCGCAGTTAGACTACGAAACAACTATTGCTTTACGCAGGGCCATGGTCAAGTAGTGTCAAATCTGGACATTCTGCCAATAGGTTGAATGTCGAGATCGATGTGTAGTGTTAAATAACCCATGGGCGGGTCTCGTGCGTAGTCACCTCCTCGTGGTGAGACCTGGTAATTGGCATCGTTTTCCAAAAATTAATCAGTCGTTTATTCTTTGGAAAACGATACCAAGCCAAGAACTACGCAACAGTCCAGTTTGTATCACCAAAAGCCTCTAAGATCATTTTGGATGATCTACACTGGACTGCACTATTAATTTATAACATTTAAGCCATTAATTTACAACATTTACGTCATGAATTTACAACATCTAAGTCACAAATTCATAACATTTAAGCTATTAATTTTTACATTTATACCATTAATTCCTAACACTCAAACTATTAATTTATAACACTTAAGCTATTAATTTATAACATCTAAGCAAATAATTAACAACGATTAAACTATTAATTTATAACAATTGGAACATTAATTGGCAACATTTAAAACATTAATTTACAAGAACCAAACCATTCCTCGAGGAATCAGTAAGTCTCCCGCTAATAGCCCAATACATCGATAGATTTAACGAAGAAATACGTAACCGCGATTACAGCCAATTAGATCATATTATTTGCTACATATTTAATAACTGTAACACGTACAGCGATGCAGGCGGTATTGAAGAAATGAAGCCATTTTATGTTACAACTATAACGAGTAAATTTAATCGTTTAACTTGAGAAGAATTAAAAAGGTACCTGACTTCTAAATAAGCATTAAATAAGAATCTTAAATATCGCAAACAGTGATGTAGGTGTTACTCAAGAAAAAAGAACATTTTATTTTTTAATTGGCACGAGTAAATGGACGAATATCGATAATATAATTTAACGCTTAATATGAATTTTATCTGTCTGATTATTTAATAGCTTAACTTATTTCACAGTAACGTCATCCACAATTTTTGTCCGCAATTCGATGCGCGTTTTACTCCACGTATGCTCCAAATACAGCGCACTTCAGCCTGTTTGTGCTATTTCAACTCTGTGCCCTGTCAAATCTACCATAATTGCCGTTTTGGAGATTCTGCCGGAAATATTCAATTGGACGTACCTCCGTTTCCCTTGGAGATATGTCGAGAGTTCGGTGCGCGTCATGCTCCACATTTGCTGCCAGATACAGCACACGTGCTCCTGTTTACATTATGTCAACTTTGGTCGGGGTCAAATCCAATGTTATTGCAGGTTTGCGTATTCATGCTTCAATTATCAATTAAACTGCTATTGGTCATATGTCTACAATACGATGCGTGTTATACTCCAAATATATTGCTAAAAACAGCGTACTTTTCTTGGTTTACTCTATGTCAACTTTAGGCCCTGTCAAATCCAGCATTATTGCATTTTAGCAAATTCAGTCTTAAATATTCAATTGAACGTATCACAGTCTCTCTTACAGATATCTCGACCATTTGATGCGCGATATACTCCACATTTGCTGCCAAATACAGCGCACGTCGGCCGGTTTGCGCAATGTCAACTTTGTGTCCTGTCAAACCCTTTGTAGATGCAGTTTAATATTTTTAGTCTCAAATATTCAATTAACCGTATCACCGCTGCTATTGCTGGTATGACGACAAATCGATGCACAGTGCACTCCACTTTTGCTGACAAATACAGCGCACCTGCACCTGTCATTATGTCAACTCAGGTCGAGGTCAAATCCAATGTCATTGCAGTACTGCATACTCAGGATTCAACAATCCATTCAACGTATCTCCGTTTCCATTATATATATGTCGACAGGTCAATGCCCTTTATACCCCACGTTTTCTGAGAAATACAGTGCACATCAACCTGTTTGCGCTATGTCAACCCTGGTCCCTGCCAAATCCTCTGTAGTTGCAGTTTTGCATATTTAGGCTTCAGTATTCAATTCAACGTATCTCCGCTGATATTGGTGGTATGTCAACAATTCGATGCGCGTTATACTCCTCATTTGCTGCCCAATACAGCGGACCAGCTCCTGTTTACATTATGTCAACTCGGGTCGAGGCAAATCCAATATTATTGCAATACTACATATCCAGGCTTCAATATTCCATTGAACGTATCTCCGTTTCCATTGAAGACATGTCAACAGTACCATGCGCGTTGTGCTCCACATTTGCTGACAAATAGAGCTCACCTGCTCCTCTTTACATTATGTTAACTCGGGTCGAGGACAAATCCAATGTTATTGTAGTACTGCACATTCTGTATTAAATATTCAATTGAGCGTATCTCAGTTTCTATTCCTGATGTCTCGACAATTCGATGCGCGTTATACACCACATTTGCTGCCAAATACGGGGCCTATCAGCCGGAGTTCGCCTCGGGACGTCATAGGGTGAGGACGTGTTTTGGCACGCTCCTGCCAAATGGAGGGTTATTTGGGCACTCGCGATGGCATGACGCTTGTGAAGGCCCTAAATGCGTAATATTTTTGTTATCGTAACGAGTACTGGGTGAAATGTATGTCATTGTATGGTTGACGGTTATGCGATGCGTACGTTTGAAAAGAACGTTGAGCAGGTGAGGGGTTTCGCCGCGCAGATGTGAGGCGGCGCCACCTTGCGGTCAACGTCTGTGGGTATGTACAGTCGGCTCGATTTAGTTTACACGAGCCGAACTAGGTCCGTTGGAATGAATAAATAAGTAATGGTGTGCCGTGTAATGATGAGGCTGTAGCAATTACGTGGCGATTAGTAGGTTGGAGTATGTAGCGGTAGATGTAGTACACTGCTTTAGTATTTTAATATTTTTATTTATTTTATTTATACCTCATTCATTTATTGTTTTAAATTATTTATTTATTTACTTATTTATCTACTTATTTAGTTCTTATTATTATTATTTATTATTTTTTTTTATATTGATGCCTTATTTATTTATTCTTTGTTGGGTACTTATTTATTTATTTATTCTTTTGAGTACGCGACAATTTTATTTTTTGATTTATTTATTTATTACTGCTCATTATTTATTATATATTTTTTGTTCTTTATCTATATTGTGGCGTGTTGGGCGCGCATCGTCGGGTCTTTAGCAGAATGCAGGCGTTAGACAGGTGAATTTTAGATTGCACAATATTACTGTACTATATCTTCATTTGATTGGCTTATTGTTGACGACTTGGCGATGTACATGGACTTTCGATTATTATATTTATCGCAGATGAAAGGACATCGGAGCCTTCCCTATGGAACTTCGGGAAAATCCCTTAACACCGTAATCTAGATCCTATTACAAGTGTAATTAAACAATTGTCGTCATTCGATCCGATTTTATTTTTTCGAGATTTGTGATAATGAGCTTGGGCTCGAGGCGACAACCAGTCGCCGAACGTAGCCGCGGTGACGGGATGAACGCTTTGTCTATCAAAGGTATAAAGTAATTCTATACCTCTCCTTAAAAGAAATATTTCTGGCGATACGCGACAATAAACATTCCAACGGTCTCTGTCCCGTGTCTCGTCACACGCAGACACTATTCTTCGAGTAAGATGATTGCCAGATGTCGATGCGTTTCCGCAGTACATATTTAGCTATCCTGAGGGCCCGTTATGAATCTTAAGATTTACTTGGCTAAAGTCCTTCAGACAGACAAACAATCTTTGTCCCAGGTACGGAAGATAGGAGAGACCTATTTTTCAACGAATGGCGTCTACCACTAACAACTTTCCCTCGAGAGCGGCTAGCATCTTTTTCTAACCACCGATATGGAGATTGACCAATTAGCAGCAACGCCAATTTCCCTCGCCTTCTAAACGAAGGCTATCCTCGACGAATCCAAGGATCTCGTGTCCTTAGACACACCCCATCATAGTTTTCCTCTGCAGCATCATCGCGACGGAAGGTCACTTTTCTTGTGATCTCATCGACGAGCAGAGTAACGCCTTTCGATCAGTACATATTGTGTGTTTTCGTAATAGAGGGTCAGACTTAGATTTTGTGAGTACGTGTACCTATCATCCCGTTGACCGCGGATTCGTTATCGAATCTAGGGCCATTGTCACTAGCGTCGTGAGTGCCTAATCGCCGTAGCGGGTTATCAAGCCTGTGGTGTACAAACTTGCGTTAATAAACCATATCCTGTTATACTTGTACGATGACTAATTTCAATGAAGATTCTTCAAACGCCCGCAACCCTATTCCCGACGCTACCCCGACATCAGAAGTGGGATCAGAACAGCTGATAACAGAGGTGGAACGTCTCGCGGCCATCGTGAGCCAGTTAACTCAGCCGAGAGAACAAAGACCGAGTACGGAACCTAAGGATGTAACATTACCACATTTTGATCCTGAAGGCGCGGGCGCGGATCCTGACGCGTGGTGCTCACATATTGACCTGATTTTGAAAAAAAAACATCCGATACAAGATGATGCGTTACTTGATGCCCTGAATCGCGCCCTAAAGGGTTCTGCTGCGCATTGTCTTTCACAAATAGTGCGCGGTGGAGAGTGTACCTGGCCAATGTTTAAGGAACGATTCCTATTACGCTTTGGTGGCAGAGAGACAGCAGCCTCGACGCTGATGAAGATATCCGGAGAACCACCGTCGGAAACCGAATCCCTAGGATCTTATGGTAGTCGCCTCCGTTCCATGGCACAGACGAGGTTGGGAAATCTAACGACGCCCGAATTACTGAATGCCGTCATCCTTTATGTGTTGAGCCCCCGAGACCAACGTTTTTGACGACTAACGCTCGCGAATAATATCAAGACGGAGGATCGATTCCACGATGAGATGAAACTTCTTCCCGACGACGGTCAGCCGATGTCTTCGGCAGGAAATTCATCAGCGAACCCCGGAACCAAGCAGAGCAGGCCGTCAGACCCCCGTCTCAGGTGTTTCCACTGCGGGAATTCCGAGCATAGGGTGACGGAGTGTCGCAAGAGGATAAGGTTGCAGCAGAAAAGTAACATACGGAAATCAGGAGACAGTCGACTGGCCGCAACGTCGAGGGTGGCGTACTTCAGGTGTAACGAGGAGGTACACATCGCGACTCATTGCCCGCTGCTGCGTAAAGGAAGCAACCCCGACAAAGAACACCGAATCGACGCCTGTGCGACGGGGTCTCCCACGGGTGAATTAAGTCACCGGGGTGAGTCGATACCATTTTATTTCGACTCTGGAGCCGAATGCTCGTTAATTAAAGAATCCGTAGCCCCGAAATTCTCCGGTAAAAGAACGACCGATATAGTAGTAATGCGAGGAATCGGGAATACTTGCGTTAAAAGTACTTCTCAGATTTTGTCCGTCGTACGCATTAACGGTTTTATGTTGGAGATAACTTTTCACGTCCTCGCTGATAGTTATTTAAAGTATGATATTATGGTTGGTCGCGAAATGTTAGGCTCGGTGGATATTCCACGTTTTAACAAAGAGTCCGACTTAGATTTTACGAGCATGTTCATCCATCATTCCGTTGACCGCGGATTCGTTATTGAACCTAGGATCATTGTCATTAGCTTCTCGAGTATCTAATTACCGCGGTTACTTGTCCAATACTATAATAATCGCATTTGCACTAGTCAATGTTTTCTCTATTGCATAACGACACTGTGTAATCCAAACGAAGATTCGTTTCACGCCATTAACTCTAAATTCCAACCTTCTCCGACATACATATATTTTATTTATTGGTTGGTTCTATTCGACATATTTTCGTGTTCCGTATATATTCATCCCTACTTGTTAGTCTATTAGTCGCCCTTATTCATTAATCTTTTAATTCATTTCGTAGTAGCGTGTGTTCATTTGTGTATTCGAACCTTTACTCGCACGATTTGTATATAGTAGCTTTCGTTTCTTCGTTACGGCACGTGCGGAGCGTGGAGCGTGACAATATAACGTTATACCATATTACGTATTACGTTATGACGTTATACCATATAGCGTTATACCATATAACGTAATACGTTAAAACGTTATACCCTATAACGTTATACTTTATAACGTAATACGCTGTATCGTTATACTATATAACGTAATACGTTATAACGGTATACTGTACAGCGTAATAGTTTATAACGTTATACCATATAACGTAATACGTTATAAGGTTACACTATATAAGGTAATACAATAGGTTATAAGAAGCTGAAAATAGAAGACAAATGGTATAGGTTTAATGAAAGCGAGGAGAAATTAGAAGAAGGAAGACGAGGATCGAGAGGATGTGATAAGGGGAAAGAAAAGGGGTGGGAGGTACATAAAGGTGGTGAAAATGTGCTTCTGGAACGTAGCAGAGATAATGAACAAGGACAAAGCGGTATTGGAATATTTGAGGATATTTGACGTAATCGGCCTCACGGAAACATGGACAGAGGAAAGCAAATGAGAAAGGGTAAAACATAGACTACCCAAGGAATACGACTGGAAATGCAGGGCAGCAAGGAGAGAAGAGAAAAAGGGAAGGGCAAATGGGGGTATAATAACAGGCGTAAACAAAAATCTGAGGGAAATAGAGTACAAGGACATAACTGATGCCATAGTAGACAGAAAAATAAGGTACAAGGAGAGGACCTATAGAATAGCGGTGAATTATAATCGAGACACGAAAAGGACATGGAATGAAATAGAAGAAAATGTAGAGGGATTGGAGGAGGAAGTAACGATCATAGGAGGAGATTGGAATGCAAGAACGGGAGAAGAACGAGGGCTTATAAACGAGGGACTAGGAAAAGGAAAAAGCAGGAGATCAAAAGACAAGACAATAAATACGGAAGGTAGCACGCTATTAAGTTTGCTGGATGAAAGAGGCTGGACGATAATTAATGCTCGAGACAAAGAAGGAGATGAGTGGACATATGTGGGGGAGAGGGTAAAATCGGTAATAGACTACGTGATTGGCAATCAGGAAGCGATAGAAGAAATGACAGAGATGAAGGTAGGAAAGAGAGTAGAGTCAGACGACATGCCGTTAGAAATAGAAATAGAGGGACCAGAGTTGCGAAGAGATGAGGAAAGAAAAGAAGAAGAGAAGGAAAGAAGGGAATGAACAAAAGAAAGTGTGGGAAGATATTTAGAGGAGTGCAAAGACTGGGCAAGCAGGGGAGGAACAGTAGAGGAAATATGGACAGAAATCAAGAAGAAGATAAACGAGGCAATACCAAATAAGAGAGTAAGGATAAGGAAATGGAGCATAGGAGAAATGGTATGGTACGACAAGGAGTGGAAAGAGAGGAAAAGGGAGACAAGAAGGAAAATGACAAAATTTAGGAAATGGAAATGCGGCAGAGAAGAATTCATAGAGGAGAAGAAGGCGTTTAAACAGTGGTGTAAACAAAGAAAGGAGAAGCAGGAAGAGGAAAAAATGGAGAAAATCAACACGATCAAAACAGAGCAAGAAACATGGAAATACATAAATAAATATAGAAGCAGAAGAGAGGTTATAGACGAAGATATAAGGGAAGAGGAGTGGAATAATTATTTTATGGAAATGTTAGAGGGGACAGAAAGTAAAGAGGACAGAAGAACAGAAGGGCGGAGAGCGGAGGAGGAATCAAAGGAGGAGAGAGAAGACAACATAGAGAAGGAAGAGGTGATATTCCAAATAAGAAACTTGAAAGAGAAAAAAGCAACAGGGCTAGATGGTTTGGAAAACGAGGTATGGGAGTATGTGCCAAAGGAAGTGGGGGAGGCGTTAAGGGAGATGTTAAGGAAAGTATGGAATGGAGAGGGGATACCTGAAGACTGGAGAAAAGGCGTAATATGTCCGATTTACAAGAGGGGAGACAAGGGAGCAGTGAAGAGCTACAGAGGGGTCACGTTAATGGTCACGGCATATAAGATTTATACAGGAATTCTGGACGAGCTGCTGAAGGTGGAGATCGAAGACAAGCTGGGAGAGAGCCAATTTGAGCTTAGGAAAGGAAGAGGAGTGATAGACGCAGTGTACGTATTGAACCACATAATAGACAAACAATTGAGCGGAGAAAGAGGAAAACTATATGCATGCTTCGCGGGTTTAAAGGCAGCGTTTGATAGGGTCGTCAGGCAGAAGCTGGGGGAGATAATGAAGAGAATGGAAGTTAACGAGAAGTTAACCAGAAGGATAGGGAAGATATACGAGGGGACAAAGAACGTAGTGAGGATCAGGAACCATAACACAAAAGAGTTTTGGACAGTGAGTGGAGTGAGTCAAGGGTGGACGCTGAACCCGACACTATTTAACGACTATGTGGCAGGGCTGAAAGAGGAAATAAGGAAAGGTCAAGCAGGAGGTATAGCGGACAGACAAGAGGAGTTAAAGGAAATGATGAAGAGATTTAAAACATTCATAATGGAAGTGGAACTTTAATTGAGCACGGAAAAGACAAAAGTAGTAGTGTTTGAAAAGAGAAGGAACAATAGGACACAAAGGAAATGGAGATGGGGTGAGCAAGAACTAGAAGAAATGGACGAAATAAGGTGTATAGGGTACATAACGCAGAAAAATGGGAGTGATGAGATGCATAGTCAAGTCAGAAAGAAGAGGGCACTAATTGCTATGAAGAAGACATGGAGCGTAGGAGAAAGGATATTTAAAAGGGACTACAAGAAGAGAATGAGGATGTTTGGAGCACTGGTAGAGAGAGTAGCGCTGTTTGAAGCTGTGGTGTGGGGATAGAACGTAGAGGAGAGACTGAACAGGATAAAAGGGAGATACGTGAGATGGATTCTAGGCTTAGACATAACAACGTCGAATTACATTCTGAGAGAGGAGTGCAAGATAGAGGAAAAAAGAGAAAAGGTACAGAAAAGAGCAGTAAGGTATGAGGAGAAGGCCTTTAGAATCGATGAAGGAATTAGTAAAGGAGTGAATAAAGGAGTGAGAAAAGAATTGGGGAAAGGGCCAAGAAGGGAAAAGAGCACGGAAAAGAATGATGAGGTTAGTGGAGGCGAGAGAGTGGAGGACACAAGTGGAGGCAGGAGATAGACAAGAACGGAAGACAGCTAACCAAATCATGGAAGAAAGTGGGAAGAGAGAAACAGAGGAGAGGGAGAAAAGGATAAAGGAAGCTAAGTACAACAGATATTACAGAAACATAGCAAAAGAAGGGCTACCATATTATCTAGAAGGAAAAATGAAATGGAAGGACAGTAGTATGGGAGCAAGATTTAGATGTGGTAACGAAACCAGGGCGAGGGAACACTGGAAAGAGGAGGGAGAAAGAGGATGCAGATTATGCAAAAAATTAGAGGAGGAGTTGAGACACATCATAGAGGAATGTGAGATAACAGGAGAAGCAAGAAACGTGGTAGAAACACTAAATGAGACTGAAGAAGGACTGGCAGAACTGAAAGCGATAATAGTGAAGAGAAGAGTAGCAGAAGAGGGGGAGGAACGACAGGGAGGAAGCACAGCAAGGAAGCAAAAGCCAAAGACTATTTCTTTATTAGTTCCTTCCCCTACAAACTTTATAACTTTGAAGTAAAAATAAACCAGATTCTGTAAATATCTTCAACATCGTAATAGGGAATATATTACTAAGAAAATAATTATATTGTATTAATTTTTTTTATTTTATATATACTTGTCTATACTAATGTGCAAATACTGTAATAAAATTGTATATACAATATAGAATTTATTATTTAACAGGTCTGGGTAAATAAAGTAAACAAAATGTTATTATATATAAATATATATATATTTCCGTCAAAAGTGACTTATTAGAATTAACTTACATTTCTAGTTATATAAAATGTAAAAAATATTATGTACATGAGTCCAGTTAATATCTTACATTGTACAATTTAAGGATAATCACAAATTTGCCTTAGCTACAGTGATAGACGATACCTATATAGCTATGTGATTATGTGTCATAACTTCTTTCTCGAACCTTCTTCCAACTAATATCCTGAAATAAAACATATAAATGAATAAACTACTGAAAAAGGTAAAATGTTTGAGAAATATTATAATTTATAAAATACAATAGTATATACGCAGTAGAACGAGCAGCAGTTGTATTTGTAATAGTTAATCATCTGACGAATCATCTCGACTATGTTCGCGTAATACAACATATTCTCTGGTGCTGTATCCAAAACGGATTACATCCCGTTCTAATAATTCGTGATATCTTCTCAGTTCTAATTTTATATTATTTACAAATGTAACATTTGCAGACTCTAGGTCTATAACATAAGGGCAAATTCTTTTCCCTTCGCCTCCACCTTTTTTTTGAAAAGGTACTAAACGATATTTTAGAACCGTATGCAGCTTAAAGCATGAAGGATGATCCAAGGGTACATCCGCAATACTGCGACCTCTACCCATTAAATAAGCTGAGTGTCTTTGAACATACAAGATAGGCAATGCTTTCTCTTCTTTGAACGGATATAACCTCCTTCTTCGTTTAGGTTTTCTCGCATCTGCAGGTTCGGAATATTTAATAACCACACCATTTACTGTGTTTGTATCTTCTGTTAGTTTTCCAGACAATTCGAAATTTGGTTTTTCTTTTTCCTGTTTTGGTTTACGTTTCGCACTAACAATAGGTTTACTCCATTCAGGCGAACGTTCTCTCTTTACTCGTTCTTCTTTGTAGTTATTTCTGCTCATTGTAAGGATCTTGTTGTGAATTCGATTAAGTAGCAACCGGACAAATCAAACCAATCGGCCGATATCGCGTACCTCGAATGACTTAACGCTCAACGCGGCGGAGGTTTAATACTTTAACCTATCCTCAATTGAGTGTTAGTGGTATTTAGCACTTTACTTGCGCTTGTTGAGACTGAAACGCTTCACCCGAACGGTACGATGGTTTGTCAATGACTGTCCTAGTATGCTGCGGATTTGTTTAATAGTTTAACCTAACCTCGATCGAGCGTTAGTGTTATTTAGCATTTGTAATTGTGGAGACTGAAACACAGCACCCTCGCGGTACGACGGTCTGTTTAAGACTGGCCACAGTATAATGCCTCTTCGCCCCACCAGCCGTTGAGTTTCGGACATCATGCTTTCCCCACTACCTGTTTCGGAACTGCACATCCGGGACTCCCAGACAGGATAGAACGTGTCCGAGCCACAAACAGAAACATGTGCGTAAAACAAAATCGGTAATAACAAATAATAACAGCTGTTACACGCGTAATTTTTTTAATGATGGTTTTATACCCATTTTAAAAACAGTGAGTTTATGGGAATCACGATTGGTCCAGGTGCCAATGGGTTCGCTGTCAAACGGGACGAAACTCGGATAGGACGCTCTGAAATCCGTGCTCCTGATGCTTCAAAGGAAGCCAGGAGGCAGTAAATGTATACATAATTTATTTATATTATATAACGTAATATGCTTTATCGTTACACCATATATCGTATTACCTTATAACGTTCTACCATGTAACGTTATACTATATAACGTAATACGTAATAACGTTAAACCATATAACGGTATACTATGTAACATAATACGTTACAACGTCGTAGTACATAACGTCATACTATACTTCGTAATACGTAATAACGTTATGTCATATAACGTAATACGTTATAACGTATTCCATATAACGCTATATTTTATAACGTAATACGTTGTATCGTTATACTATATAACGTAATACGTAATAACGTCATGTTATCCAACGTAATACGTTATAACGTTATACCATATAACGTATTACGTTATAACGTTATATCATATATTGTTATACAATGTAACGTAATGCTTTCTAACGTTATACTATATAACATAATGCGTTATGACGTTATACCATGTAACGTAATACGTTATAGCGTTATACCATATAACGTACTACGTAATAACGTTATACCATATAGCGTTATACTATATAACGTAATCCGTTAGAGCATTATACCATATAACGTACTACGTAATAACGTTATACCATATAACGTTATACTATATTACATAATACGTAATAACATTATACTAGATAGCGTAATACTGTGGGGCGCGAGGCGTCTACGCCCTGGGAAACCCCGATGAATCTGATATTCTCTTATAGCCGGACGGTGACTGGTCGGCGCCTTTGGCCCCAGCCAGTTTGCCGATCCGGTGCGGAGAACCTGGGAGAAGTTTTTGGGCCCGTATCCGCAAGACCACTCACCTCATCTTTTTGTGGGGCTCCCCGTCACCCTGCACCAGCCTTGACCGGGGCAGGGTGCGAAAGAGTGAGTGGCACCAGGATGGAAACCCTTGTTGATGACTTCGGCAATTTCTCGAATAACAATGGATAGAAAAACGTATCGAAGATTCGTTTTCGGTGCAGGGGAGGGATACTCCAGTACCGGCGCAGCTGCGGGTTGTAAGGTGGGCCCCGCTGCGTCGTCATCCACAGCTTTGCCGACGGCGGCGACGACATGTGGAGGGAAGAAATGAGGACCGGACCGGTCGACAAGCAAGCGACCCTGAAAGAAGCGGAACCGACCCACGATCAGGAAGAGGAGGACGTCGCATACCCGGGAAGGAGGGTGCGCTTACTGGAGGGATAGGTCAGTCGTCTCCAAGAGACGGTGGAACTGCTGACCAAAGATCGCACGAAGAGGGCAGCCAAAGTTGATAACAACGACAGCGAAGGACAAGAGGTGGGGATCACCTCTACGAGGAGGACAAAAGAAAATGCACCCTGGGCCCCAACGGGAACGGTTATGGGACGCTCTCCCCCACCTCCCCCACACCACCGGTCAGCGTCGCGCCGTCTCCGCTGTCCCGACGGGTCGGGGAGTGATACACGTAAAACACATACCTAGGGAACGGATAGATTCGGTGGTCCAGGACCTCGAGATCCACTAGAGGATTTGAGGATCCTGTTCCTCCGCAAGTTGAAGGAATGTCGGCGAAAAATAATGCCAGTTGGGGGCAATCCGTCCGGCTACGAACGCTGCGTCTCCGCAAGTATCGTACAAGCACGATTGCGGTCGGCGAGAGATACCCCGCGGAAGGATTCACCACTGTGGTAGGAGGACGAAGAGGGAGAGCGAGGCGAAAGAACAGGAAGCCTACGGTGCAACCTCTTCCAACGGTCCATGCTCCGACCGAGGCCGGAAGAACCAAGGGACGGGTATCGTCCTCTCTTCCTTCGTCGACATTGCGAATAGGGGCCTTGGCGCTCTGGACGGCGACCGGAGGCGGCTGATAGAGGGCAAGGACTTTCGCGGAGGCGGCCGCTCGGCCTTCGGTGCGCCCCCGCACGAGAAGGGTATCCATGTGAGCAGCAGGCAGCGGCAATGGATTCGGAGCTATCGGGGCAGGAAACAAACGCAACTCTACCGGGCGGGACGCGCACAGTGTGAAAGTGCCGGGACTTTCCCGACTCCCACGGTGTACCGCGGTATCGCTCACAGTGAGGGGCTGCTCGGGCTTCACGTACAGGGATGCGATGTCAGTGGTGAAGAGAGAAGTCAAGCTCTCCGAACTCGACATCGCGGAGTTAAGACCGAGAAGGGCGATCACGGGGGCGCCGCTGTTCGAAATCCCAGGCCAGGACGCTGGGAGCAAAGCATCGCGACTGGCCGAGCAGATGGAGGCCACGCTGAAGGATTTGCCCGACAAGGTAAGCGTCCCGCGAAGGACGGCCGAACTCAGAGTGACCGGACTGGAGGACTCGGTCACCGCGGAGGAGGTGGCAGCCGCCGTTGCTGAGGCCGGAGGCTGCCACGCCGACGAAGTCAACGTGAGAGTTATATGCCCCGCTCCTCGGGACCTCGGGTCGGTATGGCTACGCTGCCCGCTGACTGCGGCCAGGAGATTCAGCAGAGGAAGAGATGCCGGACCAGGAGGTAGGATCAACATAGGTTGGTCAGCGCCGAGTGTTTTCGCTCTCCCTGCGCTCCGACTCCAATGCTTCAAGTGCATGGAGTCGTCTCACGTGCGCCGTCAACTGCACATTGACGGCCGACAGGTCGGAGCGCTGCTACCGGTGTGGGGCGGAAGGACATCGCGCCAGGGACTGCTCGGCGCGAGTACCCACGTGTCCGGTGTGCGCGGACCTGGGACTGCCCGCGTCGCACCGTAAGGGAGCACCGGCATGCAAACCGCCTGCCCGTAAGAGGAGGGCCGCACAGGAAGCAAGAACTGCCCCAGGCGACGGTGGGGATGCGGTGACGAGGAAGGAAACAATACCGCCGTCAACTGACCCCACGAAGGAGAGAAGAGAGAATGGAGAAGTCGGACACAACGACTGCGAGGGGTACGGCCCGGAGGAGGCTATGGAGATGGAGCCTTCCCCGACGTGAGCGGAAGAAGAGGAGGAGGACAGCTGCTCCTGCAGTGCAATCTTAACCGCTCCCGCCGCGCTCAGGACTTAATGTTTCAGAGCCTGACGGAACAGCGAATTGCTCTGGCGGCAGTGGCCGAGCCATACAGCATTCCCGATTCGTCACGAGGCGCTGGGGATCTGATATGCTCGGTTGCCATAATCTGGACTGGGATTGCGGGAAGTCTTTCCTGCTCGGCGATTGAGCGGGTATGGGGCTTCGTGGCAGTGAAATGGGGCGACCTGGCCGTGGTGGCCGTCTACGTGTCGCCCAACATCAGCGGGACAGAATACGCCTCCTTTCTGGACGGACTCGCGGTTTGCACGAGACGTTTGGGCGCCTGCCCGTCATTGGTCCTCGGGGACTTCAACGCCCACTCAACGGCGTCGGGCTCCCGCAGGACCAACGGAAGGGTGCGCGACGTACAGGACTGGGCGGCCGCACTCGATCTCCGGCTTATGAACCGGGGGTCGCCCAGCACGTGCGTGGCGAGTCCATAGTGGACCTCACATGGGCAAACCCCGCCGCATCCAGCCGCATCCAGCCGCATCCCGCCGCATCCAGCCGCATCCCGCCGCGTTTCCGGTTGGGAGGACTCCCAGGAGGAGACCCTCTCGGACCACCTCTACATCTTGATGTAGGTGGCGGTCGGCGGCGCGATGGGCGATCGTTCGTCAGGTGCGCGCGGGCCCATCGGCCCACCGGAAGGGAGAAGAAAATTCCCGCGGTCGGCGGTGACCCGCCGCGACGAGGACTTCATGGTGGCGGCCACTATAGTCGTGGCTTGGTTGGAAGAATCCCCGACCGACGAGTACGCGGAAGCGGGAGCGACCCGGCTGAGGCGCGACATGCACGCGATCTGTGATTTGTGCATGCCACGGTATGGAGCGCCGCGCCACGCCAGCGCAGTGTACTGGTGGTTCGAGGATATCGCTCGTCTCCGCGAGGCGTGCATCCATGCTCGGCGCCAGTACACCAGATCCCGCCGTAGACGGCGTTGGACGAAGACACGGTGGCTTGTCCGTACGAGGCCTACCGCGAAGCGCGGAGGCCCCTGCAACGAGCCATCAAGGAGGCGAAGAGGCGGGCCTTGGACGAGCTTCTGGCCAGCCTCGACTCTGATCCCTGGAGGCGCCCTTACAAGACGGTATTGAACATACTCCGTCCATGGGCGCCTCCCTTAATGGAGAGCATGGAACCTCGGTTCCTGGAGGAGGTCGTCGGCACCCTGTTTCCGGGAGCAGCGAGCGAGGAATTTGGCAGCTTTACCGAAGAGGAGGAGTCGGAGCCTCGACCGCTGAAAGAAGAACCACGGGTCACTGCGGGAAGTTGGAGCCCGGTATCTAGGGTCACCGAGGAAGAACTGGCCGGGGCCGCCGTGAGAATCGGAGCGCGGAAAGCTCTGGTTCCCGATGGAGTCCCGGCCCGCCTCTGGAAGCACGACGCCGGAGTCTTGGCCCCGAGACTAATGCGTCTGTTCGACGGATGATTGTCTCGAGGTGAATTCCCCACTTCGTGGAAGGAGGGGCGGATGGTCCTGCTGCCGAAGCCGGGGCGATCTCCGGACTCGCCTTCCGCCTTCCGCCTTCCGGCTGGTGTGCCTTGCGGATGAGGCGGGCAAGAAGATGGAGAGAGGATGGCTGCCCGTCTGGAGTCGCATTTGTCCCGGAGCGTGCCCGGACTGCACGATGACCAGTTCGGTTTCCGGAGGGGGCGGTCTACGACCGACGCTGTCGCCCGTGTCCGCTGCCTTGTCGAGGGAGCCGTGCAGCGTGGTTACGTGGCGTTGGCAGTGTCGCTGGACCTGGTCAACGCCTTCAACAGCATCCTCTGGGACAGGATATGCCGGGCTCTCGAATTTCATCGGATACCCGCGTACCTGCGTCATGTGGTCCGGGTCCGGGTCCGGAGTATTGTCTGCACCGTCACGGGCGGAGGGTTGACCGGGAGGGCTGTACACCGCGGGGTCCCGCAAGGTTCGGTGTTGGGCCCGTTGCTGTGGAACATCGCGTACGACGCGGTTCTTCGGACGCCGATGCCTCCGAACTCGGCACTGGCGTGCTACGCCGACAACACGTTGATGCTGGTCTGGGGCACAGCATGGGGTAGTGCCGTCGGCCTGGCGGAGCTTTCGGTGGCCTGCGTGGTCGCCGAAATCAAGGGATTGGGACTGAGGGTGTCCCCTGAGAAGTCCGAGGCAATGTGGTTTTGTCGCAAGGCCGATCACGGGACGCCTCCAGCGGGTTATCTCCTGAGGTTGGAGCGGGCTGAGATCAGGGTCGGAACCAGCATGAAGTATCAGGGCCTGACCCTAGACAGCCACTGGACCGTCGGCACTAACTCGAGCGCCTGACGCTGTCTGTTGAGGCGACGGTGAACGCCTCAGGACGTCTGCTGCCTCGGCTGGGCGGACCCGACGTCGGAGTGCGCCGGCTGTACGCCGGCGAGGTGCGATCGAGGCTCCTCTACGAAGCTCCGATCTGGGCGGAGGACCTGATGACCAACCGTCGCAGTCTCCTAGTGGTCAGGAGGCTGCACAGGACGGCGGCCATCAGGCTAGTAACAGGCTTCCGCACCATTTCGGCGGCGGCAGCGGCGGTGCCCACCGGATTTCCCCCGTTCGAACTGCAGGCCCTGAGGTGTCGTGAGATTTATCTCCACACTCGGGGTCTGTCAGGTGGGGCGGGCTCGGTGGGCGCCGACGTCAGGATTAGGGCTCGGAGAGCTTTGCTCGACAGATGGCGCGCCAGCCTCGTCACGAGAGTGGGTGCGCAGGGGGTTAAGCGTCCTCGGGGCCGTCCTTCCAAACTGGGACGTTTGGTTGGACGGCGGCGGGCCTCCCCTGACCTACAGAGTGTCGCAGGTGCTCACCGGACACGGTTGCTGCGGTGACTATCTGCACCAAGTAGGAAAGATAGCGACCGCGCGCTGCCAACATTGCGATGCGAGCGTGGATTCGGTGCAGCACACGCTGGAATACTGCCCGGCGTGGGTGCGGCCGCGCCACGACCTCATCGTGGAAATCGGTTGTGATCTATCGCCGCCGACGATCCTCGAGGCATTGTTCGTAAGCCAGAGAAGGAGGAGGGCCGTGACCTCCTTCTTTGAGCAAGTCATGCTTCGAAAAGAGGCAGCGGGGAGGGTGAGGGTGCGGTACTCTCACCCTGAGAGGATTGAACGGCGAGGGCGCGGCAGAGGCCATGGACACGATTCGGTGAGACGCACTAGGTCCGCCGCGTCCCTCGGTGGGGTGCAAGCTTAGGCGCTGGCAGCTCAGCGCCCTGGGGCCGCAAAGAAGCCCGGTAGGGGAACCGGACTGCCTGGCACGGCGGCTCCGGCGACGGGGCGCGGTGTGACGTGGCCGCACATCACTCCATTAGGGGACGTATTGAGCGCGGGTGGGGGGGCACGGTGTATCGCTTTCACCGGTTCCCGGCCCCCTCTCGATCGCAGCCGGGACGGTTATCGTGGAGGTTTTAGTCGGTTGGAGTCTGGCACTACCACGCCGCTTTTCCCCAGAAGCGACCTGGTGTCCGTGCGAATTTCCTCCACGTTAATAAAAAAAAAAAAAATAAAAAGTTAGTTTCAATAGTGTTATATTGTGTGTTCTATTTCTTTTATGTTCATTTAGATTATTAGTAGTTTGGTTCGAAATATGTATGCATGTATGTTTCGTAATGTAGTTTTCATATATAGTTCTTTAAATTTACTGAAATGTTGGCTAGTCTTAATTATGTATTTTATTTTATGTTTACTAGATTACTAATTCTTTGATTTAATAGTGTAGAACACACACAGACATATATATATATATTTCTGACAGTGTGGTTTTCATATAAAATTCTTTAATAATGTAGTATTGTATATTTTAGGTTATGTATTCGTTAGAATGTTAAGTATTTGATTTCATATATACATAAATGATTTTGTAATGTGATAATTTTGGATTTGTTACATAGCATTGACAGTTTTATTTCTAATGTTTACTAGGTTATTATTTGTTTAATGTGATTTACATATATGTTTATACTTGACGGTAGAATTTCTGTATGTAAATCTTCAAGTTTGTTATGGTGTTAATTGTTCTTAATCGCTTGATTTGTTAACAGGTTTGCTTAGTCGTTAATATTTTATCTATTTTATTCCTTGTATTTGTTAATTAAAAATATGTATTCCTGTTGTATCAATTATTTCCTTTCTGTAGTCATTCTTATTTTTGAATCATCAGGGCAGTTTACGGCTTGTACTGTTTATTAATTAGTTTCTTCAATCATTTTACATATTTTATACTTGTAGATTAATCAAAATGTGTCCTCCTATTGTTCCGTTTATTCTCCCTTACTATTACGTAGTATGTGATTGTTCTTATTTCTTGATTTATTTGTTCGGTTCGCGACTCGTTCAATTCAGTAGTTAGTTTTATTCAATGATTTTTAATTCTTCCTTTTTTTTATTTTCTTATTTTGTATTTTACATATTCCATCTTCGTTAGTTGTTTGCTGTATATCTTCCTCTTGTTGCTTTTCCTTTATTTTGCTAATTTGTCGTATATAATCCTTCTTATTCTTGATTTATTTGATCGGCTCACGTCTAGTGTAGTTTATTAATCGATATTATTTATTTTATTTTATACTAATTGTTATTGGTTAGGTTTTCGAATCGTACTGTGACATTTCCATCAGTTTACTAATCGATTTTATTTATTTTATTTTATCTTAAGTGTTATTGGTTAAGTTTTCGAATCAAGGTTTATTCTTCGCCGAGTTGTCGAATCATAGGTTATTCTTGCTTAATTGTTAGGTTGTGTAGTAATTTATTAATTAGTTTGTTCAAATCGCGAGTCGGTTATTGGTAGGCTTATTGAATGTTATATACATATTGTAATTTCGACCAATCGCGAAGAGACGCAATCGTGAGGAGAGGCGTCAACGGGAGTCGTAAATTCCCGTTACGATTATAATAATCGACAGCACGAGTAGATCGATCCCCTGATTTCCGTTAAGATAATAGGGGTGAGAATAGGGGTTTTATTTCCAACACTTAAGTTACACTGTTGAGTAGATACAATTCCGAGATGACACATTGGCGCACGAAGATAATATAGATGTACAATAGAACAAGGCTGTTATAGTTGAATTTAGTATGTTAATTTACATAGCGTTAGATTTAGATGTTAGACTTCGACGTTGAAAGTTGACCCTTCTAACGGTGTAGAAGCAGTAGTTGACTTTTCTAACGGTGTAGAAGAAGTAGTTGATTTTCCCAGCGGTGTAGGACAAGTGGTTGACTTTCCCTGCGGTGTAGGACAAGTCGTTGACTTTCCCTGCGGTGTAGGACAAGTAAAGTTGGGTGACGATGCTGTGTAGGAGGAAAGCTAGCGATGGGTGTGTCTAGGGCGCGAGACCATCGGATTTGATCATGACATTTTGGACAGGAAAGTGAGGGCAGTATACATTGCTTCTGATTGGCCAAACGAAGGTTGGTGGATTAGGAAGGTCTTAGCCGCCCTCGATAGAAAGTTGCTAGTAGGAAGCACCGTACGTGAGAAAAACTAGCTTTCCCTTGTCAAGCCGTAGTAGACAATAGTCGTTAAAAAGTAATAAAAAAGAGATATTTGTTCGGTCTGAAGGACCTTAGCTAGCAAATTACTCGGATTTATGACGGGTCCATAAGACTATTGAGGGTACGCAGTAAGGATGAGCGGATATCTGGTGTCCGTCTGCCCGCGGTGAATGGCCTGAATACTCCGCATTCGCTGCCAAATACAGCGCGCATCATCCAGTTAGCGCTATTTCAACTTACGTCCCTCCCATATTCATTGTAATTGCAATTTTGCAGATTCTGTCTTAAATACTCAATTGAACGTTTCATTGGAGATATGTCGGCAATTCGATGCGCGTTTTACATTATATGCATTATGTGCTGTTTACATTATATCAACTCGAGTCGAGGTTAAATCCAATGTTATTGCAGTATGCATATTCAGTATTCAATATTCAATTAAACGCATCTCCGCTGCTATTGGTGGTATGTCGACAATTTCATGCGCGATATACTCCTCATTCGCTGCAAAATACCACGCCTTTCAACCGGTTTGCGCTGTGTCAACTCTGTTCTCTGTCAAATCAAGCGTAATTGCTGATTAGCATATTCTGTATTTAGTGTTCAGTTAAACGTATGTCCGTTTCCATTGGAGATATGTCCACAATTCGATGCGCGTTATAATCCACATTTGCGGCGAAATACAGCGCACTTGCACCTGTATACATTTTGTCAACTCGGGTCGAGGTCAAATCCAATGTTAATGCAGTACTGCATATCCAGGTTTCAATATTCAATTAAACGTACCTCCGCGGCCATTTGTGGTATGTCAAAAATTGGATGCGCGATATACTCCTAACTCGCTGCCAAATACAGCGCACACCAACCGGTTTGCGGAATGTCAGCTCTGTGTCCTGTAAAAAACCATTGTATTTGCAGTTTGGCATATTTTGGCTTAAGTATCCAATTGAACGCCTCTCAGCTGCTATTGGTGATATGTCGACAATTTGATGCGCGTTATACTCCACATTCGGTGCCAAATACAGCGCCCTTGAGCTAGTTTGCGCTATGTCAAATCTGTGCTCTGTCAAATCCAGCGCAATTGCAATTTTGCTGATTCTGCCTTAAATATTGAATTGAACGCTTCCCCGTTTCCATAGGAGATATGTGGACAATTCGGTGAGCGGTCTACTCCAAATTTGCTGCCAAATACAGCGCACATCAACCGGTTTGTGCAATGTCAACTCTGTGTGCTCTGAAATCCATAGTGATTACAGTGTAGCATATTTAGCAGTAAGCATTCATTTGAACGTATCTCCGTTTATATTGGAGATATGTCGACAATTCTATGCGCGTTCTACTCCATATTTGCTGCTAAATACAGCTCGTATCACACGGTTTTTACTATGTCAACCCAGGTTCCTGCGAAATCGTTTGCAATTGCAGTTTTGCATATTTAGGCTTAAGTATTCCAACTAAACGTATCTCCGCTGTTCTTGGTGGTATGTCGACGAACCAATGCGCGTTATACTCCTCATTTGCTGCCAAATACAGCGCGCATCAGCAGGTTTTTGCTATGTCAATTCTGGTCTATCGCCAACTCACTGTCATTGCAGTTCTGCATATTAAGGATTAAGTATTCAATTCAACGTATCTCCGCTGCTATTGGTGGTATGTGGACAATTCGATGAGAGTTGTACTCCTCATTTACTGCCAAATGTAGCGCACGTGCTCCTGTTTACGCTATGTCAACTCTGTTCGATGTCAAATAACAGTGATATTACAGTTCGGCGTATTCAGGCTTGAATATTCATTTGAATGTATCTCGGTTTAATTGCTGATATATCGACAATTTGATGCGCGTTCTACTCCATATTTGCTGCTAAATACAGCTCGTATCACACGGTTTTTGCTATATCAACCCCGGTCACTGCCAAATCCTTTGTATTTTCAGTTTTCCACATTTAGGCTTTAGTATTCAATTAAGCGTATCTCCGCTGCTATTGGTGGTATGTCGACAATTCGATGCGGATTATAATCCACATTTGCTGCCAAATACAGCGGTCCTGCTCCTGTTTACATTATGTCAACTCGGGTCGAGGTCAAATCCAATGTTATTGCAGTACTGCATATGCAGGCTTCAAAATCCATTTGGACGTATTTCCGATACTATTACTGATATGTCTATAATTCGATGCGCGTTATAATCCACAATTTCTACTAAATACAGCACACATCATCTGGTTTACGCTATATCGACTCTATTCCCTGTCAAATTTAGCGTAGTTACTGCTTTACAGATTCTGTCTTAAATATTCAAATCAACATATCTCCGCTTCTATTTCAGATATGTCGACAATTCGATGTGTGTTATGCTGCATATTTGCTGCCAAATACTGCGTACATCGGCCGGTTTACGCTATATCAACTCCGGTCCCGTCCAAATCCAATGTATATGCAGTTGTTCATATTTTGGCTGAAATATTCAATTCACCGCAATTAGAGGTATGTCGGCAATTCGAAGCGCATTATACTCTTCATGCTCTTGAACGCCTTCAGGTATTTCGTCTGTCAGCTATTTGTACTTTCTAAATAGCCCATAGATACGTTAATAATTTCTTATAAGTGTCTACAAGACAGATCAATTATTGTATTCAGAAAGGTGTTGTTCCATTTGGAGGAATGCGGTTGATCCTTTTTCGTTGCTGAACAATTTCTGCGACACACCCGTCAAGATAGGTTTTCGCGTGTTTAGGACAGATGTCGTACTTTTAGTCGAAAGTGATTCCACGCTGTGTCAGTGGAAGCTAAATCGATTAAATTGCCGCTCTTAACGTTCAAAATACAGGAAGGATTTGTTAATATGGATAACGTGGCTGAAACATCTCAAGGCAAATTTTTTAATTGTTAATGAAAAGCTTCGTAATTCAAGCACATTTGTATATACCATTTACTCGCCTTCTCTTATTTCATGTTCGTGTTAACCTCAAGATATAGAATCAGTATAAAAGAAAGAGTAACACTTATCTTGGAGCTGAGTGGAGTAAAGAAAGGTTAATCGAAGGATTGTGACGAATAAAAGCTGAATAAAGCGGCAAACCTGATGCGGTGCGATATTGGAATTCCAATATTATGTATTAGAATTCTAGGACGGTGACATCGAACTAACAATACTGCGAAAATTCGATTATAACCTGGGAGCAAGCGTGCATAATCATTTTCTCTGTCTATGATTGTATTACATCTGTTAATAATAATATAATATGCAATTTCTTGTTCATCTCTTTATCTCGTCAGATCTCGTAGGGGAAGAAAATGAAAATAGTCTACGCGTTGTAGACCCATTCTTAAACTATAGCAACGTAACTATCTCCCGTTCAAAATCTGGCCAAAATCTCCGAAGATTGGCTCTTGGCGGAGCAACGTCGCGACCCCCAAATCACCGAAATCGTTGATAAGTTGCGGAACGACGAGCTTGCGGACGACGTCGCGAATACGTACGAATTACGATCCGGCACCCTGTACCGTAAGATACAAAGGAGAGGCAGAACTCTCTGCTTGCCCATTGTCCCAAGAGGCTTTAGGTGGTCCGTGATCAACCATGTGCACCAGTCAATTATGCACTTAGGATGGGATAAAACGCTCGAGAAACTGTACGAGTATTATTGGTTCGAGGGAATGGCGAAATACGTTCGCAAATTCGTTGAGAACTGTCATGCTTGTCGAGTTTCAAAGGCTAGTTCAGGCAAAACACAAGCCGAACTACATCCTATACCTAAGACCAGCATACCTTGGCACACGGTTCACATGGATATCACGGGAAAACAAGTCTACTACAAAGATTAACAAATAATAAGTCTAGTGAATAATAAGCTTAACAAATAATAAAGTTAGTGGAAAATAAATCGAACGAATAATAAGTTTAACAAATAATAAAGTTAGTGGATAATAAGTTGAACGATTAATAAGTCTAACAAATAATAAAACTAATGAATAATACGTTTAACGGATAGTAAGTTCAATGAATAATATGATTTACAAACAATAAGTTAATAATCGTTATAAACAATAATTTTGAGTTCAAACGAATCCACGATCGACGGGATGACTCCTTACTAAGCGTAAACTGATCTTAAGCACAGAAACACGACGTGTCACTCTCCAAAGCAGTCACAAGACGAATGCCAGCCTCGTCGAGATTTTTCTCGCTGTACAATTGCATTTGTTTTTCTATACCCGTTTGGAAGCATCGAGAAGGTTCCAAACGCCCTTGTTAGGCAGACTCGTTGGAAGCATCGAGAAAGTTCCAAACGCCGTTGTTAGGCAGACTAGTTGGAAGCATCGAGAAAATTCCAAACGCCGTTGTTAGGCTATCTTGATATCACAAATCTCGAACAATTACAGCTATGATAACATCCAGGCTAGACTACTAGAAGATGTTCCAAAAATTTCCAAGGAACGGCTTCGGCTTTCCTTTCATCTTCGACACGGCCATTCTGACTGTCACACGTCCTCGTGTGTAGCTAAAATACAGAGTTTTTTTTTAACATTAGACTCGTTGTAACTGATATTATCTACCATTCAGTTAAATGTTCCAAATACGTCAAGGGTCCAGTTCGACAACAAGATTTTATTCGAAGGTTTAACAAGCAAAGAAATGAAACAGAACTCAAATTGGTAGTGTCATAGTTTGTATTTCGAAGTGCTAGTTGCATTCCGTGAGTCACCAGTCAGACCGCAACGACACGACAGATCATTTTCGATTTCGTACACGGGTGAATCTCAGATTGTTGGATCGTGTTACCACGTTGGGCGTATTACGAAGGCGCAGAGTGTCTCACTGGACGTATTACGAAGGCGCAGAGTGTCCCACTGGACGTATTATGAAGGCGCAGAGTGTCCCACTGGACGTATTACGAAGGCGCAGAGTGTCCCACTGGACATATTACGAAGGCGCAGAGTGTCCCACTGGACATATTACGAAGGCGCAGAGCACCACACTGGATGCACGGCCACAACGTGGTATTAATGATCCTCTGAGGTCCGTGTACTCGCATCGTTATTATCACCGTCGCTGTCATCGCCGCAGACGTCCAACTCAGCAGGAACGCAACTATTTGGCATTTTTCTTAGTTTGTCATGACTGTCCTTGTATGTCCGTTTACCGTCTAAGGTCTTTAAAGTATATCGGTCCCCTTCCAAAATCTCTGCTATCACGAATGGACCCCTGAATTTCGGGTCCAACTTCGTTTGGTTCCTTTCCTAATTTTTTCGTAACACAAAGTCACCAAGGTTAAACCCAACTACCTTGGCTTTCGTTTTGTCGAACCTGTCTTTATCATAGCTAGCGCAAGTCTCCATGTTCTGTATCGCCTGTTGTCTTACATGGGAGATATCTACTTCTCTTTCTTTGATGTTGTCGGGTACGGGCAATCTGTGGGGTCTCGCTGTTTTACCGATTATTAGTTCCAATGGGCTTGACTTAGTCACGCGGTTGGGTGTACAATTTAAAGCCAGTTGTGTTTCCGCGATCGCGTCTTGCCAAGACCGCCCGGTCGTTTCTATTGTTGTGAACATATTTTTTTTTAGCGTACCCATAATACGCTCTACCTGTCCATTAGCTCTACTAGCACCGGTTACCATTAAGTGGAGTTTAATGTGTCTATCTTGACAAAAGTCTTGAAATCCTTTGCCCTTAAAAGATCTTCCCTGGTCCGCTATTATCCAGCGAGGACTCCCGAATAAAAATATAGTATACTTAAGTGTTTTAACGATACTAAGGGAATCTATTTTACGAGTATGATGCAGATATACGAATTTAATGAAGACGTCGACCAAAACAATGACATATTCTTTCGAATCACTTTTACCGCTTAGTTTGTCCGTTATGTCCACGTGAACTGTATGCCAGGGTATGCTGGTCTTAGGTATAGGAAGTAATTCAGCTTGTATTTTACCTGAACTAGCCTTCGAAACTCGACAAGCATGACAGTTCTCAACGAATTTACGAACATATTTCGCCATTCCCTCGAACCAATAATACTCGTACAGTTTCTCGAGCGTTTTATCCCATCCTAAGTGCATGATTGACTGGTGCACATGGTTGATCACGGACCACCTAAAGCCTCTTGGGACAATGGGCAAGCAGAGAGTTCTGCCTCTCCTTTGTATCTTACGGTACAGGGTGCCGGATCGTAATTCGTACGTATTCGCGACGTCGTCCGCAAGCTCGTCGTTCCGCAACTTATCGACGATTTCCGTAATTTGAGGATCGCGACGTTGCTCCGCCAAGAGCCAATCTTCGGAGATTTCGGCCAGATTGATTTCTTTTTCGGCAATTTTGACGATCGTATGGTGATCCGAGTCTACGGGGTTCCGCGAAAAGAAATCGACGTGAGCCATTCGTCTGCCTTCCCGATACATAATGTCAAAGGTAAAAGTTTGTAGGTAAGCCCACCACCTGTAAATCCTGTCATTTAAATGCACCTTATTGCTGGATGCCTTCAAGGAATTGCAAACAGTGACAACAAGGAATTCTCGCCTGTGTAGATAGTGGCGAAAATGCTTGACGGCGTTTACGACTGCTAACGTTTCTAATTCATAGGAATGATATCTAGATTCCGTTGGGCTAGTCTTTTTGCTGTAATACTCTACTACTCTATTTTTACCTTCGACCTTTTGCATTAGGATAGCCCCGTAGCCTTCTGAACTAGCGTCGGTGTGTAGCTCTATTGGGTAATTGGGATCAAATATCATTAGCACCGATTCATCGGTCAGAATAGAAATTACTTTTTGCCTTATCTTTTCATGTTTATCCGTCCAATTTATGTTCTTGTTACCGGAAGTGAGTGCATACAAAGGTTTCATTACTTGTGAGAATTTTGGAACGAAACTTCGAAAATAAGAAGCTAGACCGATGAACTGCCGAAGCTGTGTAAAGGTCGTCGGTGCGGGTAAAGAGCTTAAGGCGTGTATTTTACCCGGGTTGGGGCGAACTTCTACGTTACAAATTACATAACCCAAATAGAGTACCGAGGTCGTTAGAAAAGAACATTTTGAAAAGTTGAAAGAGAATCCGGCTTTTACAAGGGTATCTAATACGATGTTCAATCGTTCTAGGGCTTGATCTACCGAGTCAGCGATAATTAAGACGTCATCCAAGTAAACTACGACGTATGAATAAGCAAGGTCGCCTAAGGCTTTGAAAATGGCTCTCTGGAAAACGGCTGGTGCATTTTTCAACCCAAACGGCATCGTTACATATTCGTACTGACCGTCGGGGGTGACGAACGCTGTATATTCAGTGGAGTTAGGGTGAATAGGGATCTGATGAAATCCACTGGCCATGTCAAAGCTAATGAAGTATCTCGCACTCTGCAATCTCACGATTTGATCAGCAATAAGGGGTAAGGGATACCGATCCGCGACCGTGTTTTTATTTAGCGCCCGGAAATCTACGCACAATCTGTCTGATCCGTCCTTCTTCTTCACCAGTAACATGGGGCTCGCGAACGGCGAATTACTAGGTTTTACAATTTTTGCCCTAATCAGTTCACTTATCCGCTCGCGCACTATTCTCCGCTCTTCCCCGCTAAGTCTGTAAGGACTTCTTTGTACGGTGACATTAGGGTCAATCAACCGAATTTCTAACTGGCCCGTACTCACACGCGTCCGCGGGAAACCCGTAATAAATGACTCTTTGAATTTTTCGAGAACAGAGATCAATCGATCTTTGTCGTTACCAACTACATCAGTGTTGATCTCGTTAATGTTGACCGCATCTTCCACGACTTTGCTACAGGCGTTAACCATTTTTGTCTTGCAAATATCGACGCTATTTCGTGTAATATTCACGTCAAAACCTTGGCTCAAGATTTCACGACCAATCATGATATCTTATTTTATGTAGCTATCAGCAAGGACATGAAAAGTTATCTCCAGTGTAAAACCGTTAATAAATACAGTGGACAAGATCTGAAATGTACTGTTAACACAAGTATTTCCTATGCCTCGCATTACTACTACATCAGTCGTTCGTTTGCCAGAAAATTTCGAAGATATAGATTCTTCAATTAATGAGCATTCGGCTCCGGAATCGAAACAAAATGGGAACGACGCACCCAGATGACTTAAACTACCAGCTGGAGACTCCACCACGCAGGAGTCAACTCGACGTTTGTTCTTGGGGCCGGGTTTTCTCTTCTGCAGTAGCGGACAATCAGGTGCGATATGGCCCTACGCACGACACTTGAAGCAAACCACCTTGGACGATGCGGCGGGATCGGCGCCTGCGACTTCGGGGTTAAAGCGTGGTAATGAAAATTTTCCGGGTTTAACATTCGGCTCAAGCTCCCTCCGTTTTTGCGCTAGCGTCTGAATTAACTCGCGCATAAATGCCATCTGTTCTTGTATCACTTTAAGTGGTTCTGATCCCACTTCTGATGTCGGGGAGAGATTGGAATCTTGGGCGCGCGACAACTCCCCACGTGAGCCATCCATTGTTCAACACAACAGAGACTATACTTTCACGTATACACAAGTCTACTACAAAGATCAACAAATAACAAGTCCAGCTAATAATAAGCTTAACAAATAACAAAGTTAGTGGAAAATAAATCTAACGAACAATAAGTTAAACAAATAAAAAAGTTAGTGGATAATAAGTTGAATGGTTAGTAAGTCTAACAAATAATAAAGCTAATGAATAATACGTTTAACGGATAGCAAGTTCAATGAATAATATGATTCACAAACAATAAGTCAATAATCGTTATAAACAATAATTCTGAGTTCAAACGAATCCACGATCAACGGGACGACTCCTCACCAAGCGCAGACCGATCCCAAGCACAGAAACACGACGTGTCCCTCTCCAAAGCAGTCACAAGACGAATGCCAGCCTCGTCGAGATTTTTCTCGCTGTACAATAGCATTTGTTTTTCTATACCCGTTTGGAAGCATCGAGAAGGTTCCAAACGCCCTTGTTAGGCAGACTCGTTGGAAGCATCGAGAAAGTTCCAAACGCCGTTGTTAGGCAGACTCGTTGGAAGCATCGAGAAAATTCCAAACGCCGTTGTTAGGCAGTTTCTGCCTGAGTACATCCCGTGACCGTGACTACGTTCGGCGACCAATTGTCGCCTCGAACCCAATCTTGATATCACAAATCTCGAACAATTACAGCTATGATAAAGTCCAGGCTAGACTACTAGAAGATGTTCCCAAAATTTCCAAGGAACGGCTTCGGCTTTCCTTTCATCTCCGATATATATGTCGGGGTGAGATTGGAATTTTGGGCGCGTGACAATTCTTCACGTGAGTTATCCATTGTTTAACACAACTAAGATTATATTTTCACTTATACACAAGTCTGTTACAAAGATTAACAAATAATAAGTCTAGAGAATAATAAACTTAACAAATAATGAAGTTAGCGAAAAATATATTGAACGAATAATAAATTAATCAAATAATAAAGTTAGTGGATAATAAGTTGAACGGTTAGTAAGTCTAATAGGTAATAAAGCTAATGAGTAATACGTTTAACGGATAGTAAGTGCAATGAATAATATGGTTTACAAACAATAAGTTAATAATCGTTATAAACAATAATTTGAGTTCAAACGAATCCACGATCAACGGGATGACTCCTTACTAAGCGCAGACTGATCTTAAGCACAGAAGCACGACGTGTCACTCTCTAAAGCAGTCACAAGACGAATGCCAGTCTCGTGGAGATTTTTCTCCCCGTACGATTGCATTTTGTTTTCTATGCCCGTTTGGAAGCATCGAGAAGGTTCCAAACGCCGTTGCTAGGCACACTCGTTGGAAGCATCGAGAAAGTTCCAAACGCCGTTGCTAGGCAGTTTCTGCCTGGAGTTTTGATTACTAATACAATGTATGTCCCATTGCATCGGCACCTCCGAGGCAACATCACACGTGGCTAGGCCCGCTCTCGAGGTCGCATGCCGCCACAACCACATTTCTCGGAGAACACATACAACCACTCCAGACCTCCGTTAGATGAAACATCCATCCCGTGACCGTGGCTACGTTCGGCGACCAATTGTCGCCTCGAACCCAATCTTGATATCACAAATCTCTAACAATTACAGCTATGATAAAATCCAGGCTAGACTACTAGAAGATGTTCCCAAAATTTCCAAGGAACGGCTTCGGCTTTCCTTTCATCTCCGACATATATATATGTCGGAGATGAAAGGACATCGGAGTTGTCCCTTTGGAACCCCGGGAAAATCCCTTAACACCGTAATCTAGATTCTATCATAGGCGTAATTAAACAATTGTCTTCTTTCGATCCGATTGTATTTGTTCAAGATTTGTGATAATGAGCTTGGGCTCGAGGCGATAGCCAGTCGCCGAACGTAGCCGCGGTCACGGGATGAACGCTTTGCCTAACAAAGGTATGAAGTAATTCTATAGCTCTCCTTAAAAGAAATATCTCTGGCGACACGCGACAGTAAACATTCCAACGGTCTCTGTCCCGTGGCCACACGCAGTCCCTATTCTTCGAGTAAGATGATTGCCAGATGTCGATGTGTCTCCACAGTACGTGATCAGCTAGCCCGAGGGCCGTTATAAACACTAAGATCTAGTTACCTAAAGTCCTTCAAACAGATAAACAGTCTTTGTCCCAACTACGGGAAGATAGGGGAGATCTATTTCTTTCAACGAACGGCGTCTCCCACTAGCAACTTTCCTTCGAGGGCGGCTGGCATCTTTTCTAACCACCGATATGGAGATTGACCAATTAGCAGCAACGTTAATTTCCCTTACTTTCTGAACGAGGACTATCCTCGACGAATCCGATGATCTCGTGTCCTTAGACACACCCCATCATAGTTTTCCTCTGCAGCATCGTCGCGACGAAAAGTCATTCTCTCGCGAGATCGTATTAGCGACTCACTTAGCGTCTGTACGCTCGGTGGGTATTCACCGTTTTAACAAAGAGTCCGACTTAGATTTTGTGGGCACGTTCATCCATCACCCCGTCGACCGCGGATTCGTTATTGAACCTAGGATCATTATCATTAGTTTCTCGAGTGTCTAATTGCCACGGTTGCTTGTCCAATTCCATAATAATCGTATCTGCACTAGTCCATGTCTTCTCTATTGCTTATCGACAATGCGTAAACCAAACGACGATTCGTTTCACGCCCCAATCCTAATTCCAATGTGCACCCGACATATATATATATATTGTTTAGACTCCGTCGTCGTCGTCGTCGCCGTCATTGTTGCCGCCGCCGTCGTCGTCGTCGTCGCTGTCGCCATCGCCGTTATTGTTGCTGCCGCCGCCGTCGTCGTCGTCGTCGTTATTGTTGCCACCGCCGCGGCCGCCGCCGCCGCCGCCGCCGCCGCCGCCGTCGTCACCCTCGTCGTCGTCGTCGTCGTCGTCGTCGTCGTTACCGTCATCATCGCCATCAACTTCTTTGTCATTATCTTCGTTATCGTCCACATTATTGGTGTCATCAGAATCGAGTACGCGACGACACTTAGCTTCAACCGGACAGCAATGCGGTGTACCACCTCCTACACCATTACAACCTATAAACTTACCACCTCCAAACATTCCTCCTCCTAATATATTATCGAGAATGACACAAATGCCACCAAGCGTAATATCGATTCCGGCTACGCAGACAATCGTGGTCAGTGTACCGAATGCATCAAACGTGCCAAATGTCCCAAACGTCCCACAGCCAAATGTAATACCATCTGAGTTTATGATGTCCGCTCCACCACCAGTTCACAATGTTGCCTCGAATATGAATTCAATTCCAGCGCCCAATTTTAATATTCCACCTCCGAATGTACCACCCCCTTCCTTAATTCCAAACGCCAGACCGCCGCTTTCTTTAATGTCGACCAGTTACCCTCTTCCTAATCAAGTCGCTCAGGTACCTATGGGACCACCTAATGTACAAGTGCCACCACCAGTGAGGCCATTGACTGATCTACAAGCCTCTGAACAGCTAGGTACGATATGTCGATTATTTTCATTTATTTCTTCGTTTCGGCGTATCGCCGCATGTTTATATTTACGAAGAACAAGTTATTTCTTGTAAAATGGATTACTTGTTCGCGCAGTCCAGAATATGTAAGTGTGCGTGCGTATGCGTATGCGCGCGCGCGATACGCCGAATACAAGACGCGTGGGCGAATACGAAACTTGCAAAAAGCAAATTCGTGCTGATCATTCGTGTAGACGAATACGTGTTCTACACTACAGAAACAAAAACAAAATCCAGAGCTTTTAGCGTTGTTACGCATGTCTGACAAAGGCTTCTAAGTGTGTCCCCTAGAGGCTGAGCAGCTGGCACGCATCGTCACTGACTGTGGGGATGAAATCGAATAAGAAGCACGAGAGAAGAATGCCCAAGATCCTAAATTATGGTAACTACTGTCCTCTCTGGTCCCCCATCTATAGTGTCTTTATACGTGTAGCGTTTGCACATATCACATTTTCTTTATTTCACCTTACGTATCGTTCGTTCGTCTTTTTTGTACAACATTGCTCTATTTCAAGCACTAGATACAGCATCTAGGTGTAATGTATTACAATGCTTGCTTTGTCTGTATCACTTCTCCGTTCTCTACTTCCTTTTTAATCAAATAGCGAAATCTTACCAATAATATTTGATAATAACGATACGTGAAATTGTAATTAAAATTTGACCAATAAGTTTTCTAATCATACATATATCGTGCGTCCAAAACGTGAATGTCTATCTTCATTTCTTATTTACAATTATTTATAATTACTATTTTATCCTCTGTAAAACAACATACGTTAGAGTATGTTCCCCTAATTAGTTTATAAAATATTTCTTTTATAAAACAAAGACAATACCTAAATTCTTCAATGTAATTGACGAATCAAAGGCGTGACATATAAGGCTGTTTTCTTATAAAACACCTATTATCTTCTATTCTTTCTTCTTATTCTTTTTTTTTCTTTTATTTTTTTCCCTCTTTATTGTGTCTCTTTTAATCTAAAGGAATTTAATTTAGGAGACTATGTTACTCGTCAGAAGTTTTAAGTTTTGTTTTAATCAAGGTTTCTGCACCAAAAGCAAAGTGCAGCCTATATGCAGTACAGGGGATTGGCAAAATTTCGCACCGAAAAATCCGTTAAGGAAAATAAAAACACCGGCGCGGAACTCTATTGTCCGGAAGAAGCTCTCAGCGATAATGACGATAGCGATCAAGGTCCTACCTCTAACAAGCATGTTTCACCACAAGGTATATATAATGTATATTTATTTTTGCATCGTGTCATCATCTACCATTATTGATTATAATTATTTGTACATTAAACAGAAAAGAAACGAGAGAGAGAGAGAGCGATAACAATTCTACAGATCGATCAAAGGAAGACAACAAGGAAGAACGTAAACGAAAAAGACGTAGCCGATGGGGTGATCCAGATAATAAGGTGCCTGTAGCAGAAATGAACACGTTAACCAGCCATAATAAACAGCAAAGTAGTAGTGGCTTTTCACAGCCAGGTATCGCGATTCCTGGACAAATTGGACAACCGGCTGTTATAATTCCATCACCAAAAGTGCAACGTACGGAAACAAAGAACCCTATGTTAACTAAAATATCAAGGAACGATCCAGCCTTGATACAATATGCACGACAAACTTTAGGGAAGTTAGATCTCACTGAAGAGCAAAGGAAAAAAGCCGAAGATCATTACAAGGTGACAAGATTGTTTATTTTAAAATTGTTTTATTTCAAGCGTTCATTTAAGATTTAAGATTAAGATCGAGCTTAGTACTTTGTTAATTCAACTATGTGTAATTTCTGCCAACTCACTCACCGTTTATTCTAACCTTCATTCAGATAAATCTTCTCTACCAAAACTTATTAAGAAAAAGAGAAGAAGTAAGACGTTTAGAAGCACAGGGTAAGCACAAATACGAATACGACAATGACGAAGAGACGGAAGGTGGTACTTGGGAACACAAACTCAAAACTGCCGAAATGGAGGCTACTCAAATGTGGGCTGAAGAATTGACGGCCCAAGCAGAAGGAAAGCATCATATTGGTGATATCTTGCCACCGGATGAACTTAAAAAATTTATGGAACAATATAACGCAGTTAATCAAGGGAAGGAACCTGACCTTAGCGATTACAAGGAGTACAAACTAAAAGAAGATAACATCGGTACGCAGCCTGCCTTTCTTTGCGCGTCCATGTATTTACATATATTAAAATATATATGTATCTTTTTGTCAGTAAGTTATGTTTGACAACCAAATTAACGAAGTTTGCAATTCTTTAGGATTTCACATGCTACAAAAACTTGGTTGGAGCGAAGGACAAGGATTAGGTAGCGAAGGCAATGGTCGCATCGAACCTATTAATAAGTAAGTAGTTCCTGACTGATTGTACTTATTATATTCGCGTTAATTTCACATATAAACATATAATACATGTGAATTATTTTTATGATAGAAGTTTACCGTATTATTGAATTTCCTTAGCATTTTATTTGATCTATCTGTGACCATTTCCTACTTCATTTATTAATACCAATATCTTCGATGTTGTACCGACATTTCTCATTTTTCTATAGAGCAACCAATAGATTCGACAGTGCTGGTTTAGGTTCCGAAAGACCGGATGGTGTATCCAGGGACGACGATGAATTCGATGCCTACAGAAAGAGAATGATGCTTGCCTACAGATTTAGGCCTAATCCTTTGGTAATTTTGTCAAACATCTAAAAAATTTCGCAATACCAAAGTTATGTTTCATATACTTAACCACTAATCAAATGTTTATTTTTCTTCCTTTTATTTTTAGAACAATCCTCGAAGACCTTATTATTGAGAAGAAGGTGACATTAGTAGATCGTATTCGAGGTATTATATATCGTGATGTTCCATTTAGTTGGGAGATAAATTGTCATTATTTTGTATATTTGACATACTATACTGAACGTACAGATTACAGTTACAGTTATAGTGACATAATAAATGAAATCCCAATCTTGTTTCTATTTCTATAGATGTTTACTCTGTTTTTCTTATTGTATGTATGTACGATTATGAATGCTCATTAGAATTATTAAATGAAATATGAACTGTGAATGTTTTGTTACATATATTATTTGTACGTAGGTTTCATATTTGATGCACCGTGCGATATGTATTAGATTGTAATAGCATCGATTAAGTACAGAGTAGACGTAACATAATTATATGGGACTTCGTGTCTCACAAATTCCAACTGAATACCAACTTCAAAAAAATTAGAGTATTTCCTATTACATTGGACAAGCGTGCTTAAGCGCTTCTACATTGATCGATCTGATTGATACATTGCCCTAACATAGGGAATATATCACGCCTCACAGGTCACATGGTCCCCCAAACATGGGACACGTAAAAACAGCGACAGGTATCAGCTCTATCCTGTATTCAGTCCGTGACAAAGCATTCCGGTTAATTTGTGTCGATAAGTGAAACAATTTTACCGATCTACATACATACATATATGACGATACCTATGTATACTTGAATTTATAATGTACTCTTTCCTTTCCCCTCTGCTTTCTTCCTCTCTTCATTTTTATACTACGATCTACCTCATTGCCAGTCTGTCGGTTTACTAATTTTCTTGTACATCTTCTTTCCGATCGTATCTTGTTACTTTTTCCTTTATCGCATTTACCGAATTACTGTATTGCATTCTTTTTTTCGATTTTGATTAGATTCGTTATTTAATCTTTTCCATTTCTTCATTCTCGTCGTTGTCGTTGGAATTTTAATGCATATTTCACATCGATGCGCCCTGATAATCATGGAATGCACATTTCACAGTAATACCGAGTATGCCTGTTCTCGTTTCTTGATCAACAATTGTATCGACGTCTCCATCAAGGTGAAAAGTCTGACACGTTCTCTTAGAATGTAAGATCATGACATTCTCGAAATATTTCACACAAGTTCTCTTAGATTCGGAAAATAATGTTTTGATTTGTTTGTAATTTCACACGAAGAGTATAGATACGAGATAGAAGCTCAGCTATAAATAACTGACGACATTTATCTTATTTAAAAGCAATTTTCACCTTTGAATTAACTCACCTTAATAATAGTTATTTCCTTAATCTTCATTTTGCGTTTAAGTTATGTAATTTTAATCCTCGTTCCAACTGCGCTCTGACACATTTTAATTAAAAGATAAATAATGATTTATAAAAAGATGATTTATAATCATTACGAAGAAAATGAAAGTTATCAATACGTTAGATGCAAATATATTAAATATTAGATAGATATCGATGCGATATAGATATGTATTTACAAATTAATATATCATACGCAGGTAATGTTCGGTTTATTCCTGTTTATTTTTCAATCAACTGTAATCGATATTGTCAGAAAGTCAAAAGTAGGAGTAAAATGGCTGTTGGAACTGTTGAAAGTTTGGAAGCATGAAGAACGGCAGCAGTAAGAATTAAAACAGTATTTATGGTGTATGTAGTAGTAGCATAGAATGACGGAATATCTCGTACTATAGATGCACTCAAATAAGCGAAGGGGCAAGACAATGATGGGGACTGACAGTCGTATTCGCGTATGGTCACATACATGTATGTCTTCGTTTTATAAGTGACGTCATCTTGTTCCTGCGATAGGAACTTCTCCTGGTGACGCTGGCAACGACATCAGTCAAGAAGGGGTAGAGTGGTAGGTAGGGTGAGAAAGAGAAGGGCAACGCAAAGGAAGGGGAAGAAGAAGTTGCAACGAAACGGAACAGTACGAATTCAAACGGATCGAACCGTTTCAGATCGGATCATAGCCTTACAGAGGGAAAGGACGGAAAAAGACCACAGAATGGTCGGTAGATCAGTGGGGAGAGGTACAAGCACTCTTTCAAAGCGGACACGTATGTACGTGAAAGTAACTCTTACTATTTAGCGGCGATCGGGAACTTGTTGGTGCTTTATGGTGTCGGCAGTCTGATTGTATCGAATTTAAAATACGGTGCGCATAATTGCGTATTACTGTTGTATATTTTGCTCGTTATTTCAGGAGACGTACGAACAATAAAGTGAAAAACATTAGAATAAGGAAGGGTGATGCACAATCGTATATGACATAGAGTTTATCTATGTTTCAATTTATATCGAACTTATATATCTAGGAAGAAGAGAAGAACGGATAGATCATCGAACTTGGAAGAAAACGGAACAGGTGTCATACACAACATTCAGTGCGAAGTGCGCGTAATCATCGAGATTCAAAAGAATTAAATAATGGTTCTGATTTTGTCTGTGGAACAGTTGCGCACATATAAATACTACAAATTGATACGGTCTTTTGTCTTTCTTTTTTAAGTCGTTTCTAAGAGACTATACTAATTACTCATTTACCGTGTTTGTGTGTGTGTCTTCATCAAGGGAATGTCAATGTTCGTAATGACAACGGTCGTATATATTTCGATCAAGGCGGACGAATATTAAAAGTAGAGCGAAACCAACAGAACAAGTAATGATTTTGCTACAAAGAGAAAAATGAGAAAAATATAGGATTCGCTTAAGTTCATCATCTCATCTTATCCTTGGTGCGTATACGGTGATCAAAGTGTTATATCGAAGAGGATCGGGATAAACTCCGCTGTGATCACTTTGAACATTCGTTATGATAACGAATTGTTATGAAACAATTTAAAATTGGTAATGGCGAAAGAAAGATCTTTTCCTGTTTGTTGCAACTTGTAATAGTCGTGTTTTCTTTACCGAGTGTTTCGTGATTTGTGCTTCGATCAAATTGGTTTTGTTCCAGTCGAAAAGAACATTTACATTCTCGCGTATATATCTTCACTTAGAAACATTATCGTTGGTGAATTTACTTATTGCTTTGTACATATATATAAGCGTTGAGAATGAATGGATGTTCGGCTTAAAAAGAAGAAGAAGAAGAACTTGCATGCGAACAACTAACCGAACATTAAGTGATCTTCGTCGGGAGTGCCGTGGGTACGTGAATTTTTAAAATCGCGTATTTTTCTTCGTTCCGTTCTTTATTTCTGCCGTTCTCTCTTTCTTTTACTTCTGTTCCTTCTTCTTCTTCTTTTGCTTCTTCTATTTCTTTTCTTCTTCTTTTCTTTCTCCTTTCCCTTTTATACTTCCTCGCCATTGACATTGCCGTCAAATATACATTCACTCCCATATCTTTCATATTCCTTTCATTCTCTGCGATTGTTCGATCATGAGAGAAGCTGTAGTACTTGCCACATGTTTATTGGGTATCGTGTTTGCTGGAAGTCCTAGACTACCCAGGTCCTCTGCCGATGAACGTAATACCCGTAACGTTAGTAACAATGGAGGCAACATCACTGGAAACACGATACCGATACCCAGCCGCAATTCCCAACGAAATAGGTAAGTTGGCATAAAAAACAATAAAGTATATTAATTAACATTGTTTTTTTTGTAAAGATCGGAAGTTGAGAACAGAGTAAAATGACAGGCATCGTATCACTTAAGTTCATTCGATAGATTGATCGATGATAAATATCCGAGAAGACTAATTTCTTCTTCTTGTTTAATTTTGTGAATAGCATATAGTGTATAACATATATGTGTGTGTGTACATATTCACTTAATCGTAGTTGACCAACGGACAGTCTGTCCGTACAGCTTTTCTGTGTTTCCTGCGCGGTGAAAAGTTAAAAAATCGAATAATTCTTCTGGAATTTGTTATTCTGAAACAAGTACAATTTAATTGTGATTTGCTCGTTTGCGTAGCAAATTTGTACCACTTAATATTAGGAAAATGAAAATGAGTTATTTGTTTAGAACGAATGTGGTAATAAAAGTAACGCCGATTCAAATAAAATTGGTTTAAGTTTAATGCTTTGATCCGATGACTTTAATCGTAAGAAATTGAACCAAGAATTTCCGTTATTGTACTGAAACAGGTTTATACTCGCCTTTTTCTTTCGCTTTCTCTTTCCATCCTCTCAATTCGTGCAGCGTGTAGCAGCATACATCTACAATCTGCAGTATATAGCTATAAATCCCTCGTCGTCGTGTTGTCTCGCCTTGTGTTGTCGTTCTATTGGGGTTCATGCTAGACTTTCCCTTATGTAACTTCGCAGAACAACGCGAAAGGTGTATGATTCTTAATAATAGTAGCGGAATTGCTAAAGAATATTTTGTCACTTATGTAATAGAATTTTATGAATTTTATCGGATCGTTGATTGTAAACCTTGCTTTCTTTCTAGAAATTACATACTGGTTGCCTTCTCATCTCGCTTTCCACTTACGTGTCTATTACATATTAGCCAAACTATCTTTTCTTTTATTTATTTACCATTTCATTTATCGCTAAGAACTTGTCAACAATAACGAGTCTGTTAATTCTTGTATTTGATACACCTTCTTCTAACGACACTGCACAAACCACAACTAATAATTAATTAATCGTCTAATTAAACTGGTAGGCAGAAGCTACACCGAGATTATCTCGGTTGTCTAGAAAATTGTTTTGTTTTAGCATCTACAACGTTTTATTTTTCAAAAGCAAATCTTTAATCTTGATTAACTCGAATAAGTCGATCAGTTCGGTTTTTGTGTAGATCAAATAACTTTTGGCGCGTAAGATCAATACAATTTCGACAATCAGACTCAAATTGCATAATATAATACGATATTTAAAATAGTATGAACAGTCAACGAGAAAAACTCAACATCTCCCTTCGCGCGCGCATCATTCTCTTTTTCATGCTTAAGATTTACATGTGTATGTGTGTACGAGTATAAGATAACAAATACGAAAAACCATATATTCTCTCTAATGTATGTGGTAACGTATTAGCTGGCATATACACTAGTGTTTTCCTTCTAGTCTATTTGAATTAATATTTTTTCAGGAACAAATTGATAGTAAAAATATTTTTACATATTATATAAAGCGACTTTGAAACAATTTTCCCCTGATGCTTTATAAAAGAAATACCGATTAAACGAAAAACACAACCTTTTTTCACATATCGTTTTATACCTTGAACGCTATTTGTTGGACATGAAAAAGTTTCAGTAGAACTTTGTGAGTTAATAAAATAATCTGTAAAATGAGACTCGTTGCGTCACGATAATCCCAATTTTTATATTGTAAATTAGTAAAATGTGCGAAAAAGTACATTTTTCATAATCGATTTGTCAACTTCACACGGAAACGGGACATTTTTAATTTGCGATAAAGAAATATGGACTTATTTCGGAATCGGTTTATTAAATCCGAGCTTGTATGTTATCTTGTTGACACCTATATTTTGATATGCAAGCGTAAAAAAATTTTTGTAATTATTTATAGAGAAGCTCACCCTACCAATTTCGACGATTCTCAAATATGTGGTAGAAATCAACATTTTGAAAAACTTTAATATATATATTACTCCAGCTCGACTTTGTTTTCAGAGATATTTGTAAAAAAGCTGTCTTGTACCCCGTTGTCCATCCGTAGTGGCATATGTGTCAGTGTATTTTCTGTTTATGAACAAGAGTCTTGGGTGAGTTTAAAGGTTCCATGCACAATTGCGTATTCGAGGTTGCAAGAAAAATACCTGTCATGTCATAACTTATGACTCAAATAATTGATATTATTTTACAAAATATTTTATGTAAGTGTTGCCGACCTCCTCGTGGTGACTGGTTTTTAAAGAAGCTAAGCTCAATACATTAATGATATTCATCTTTAATTGAATTGTAAGACACAGACATTTCTTAGAACCTCCCATGTGCAGTTGGGCCACGGAGCTGTATCCCGGTCTCGGCCCACCTTCGTTCGTATACATCATATGGTATACACAATAAACAGAGAATAAGCGTCAGGTTTCGGTCAGGTCACTCTATCTGGTCGCTGGAAACTAATACGAGCGCATACACTGCCACGAACGTACAATTATTACAGGCAGTACTACTCACGGTAATGGTATCGATAGTTTTTTTGCTCGCAATATCTTGGAAACTATGGCCGACAGACTCTTGCATGTATAGGAAAAAATTGTTCAAAATGTTGAGTCTTTACAAGAAAATTAAACGTATTCAAAAATCACTTAAATCTAGTTTTCTAGAACTGTAAGTTTCTAACAGTTTCACTGTAAACATTTTATTTGTAAGCCTGCATCGCACTGTCTTCATGATTATCCATCTTAAGCGATCGATACCAATCGGGAAGTAGATATATCAATGTCAGACTCTACCAAAAATAAACATAATATGTAAATAGATTGCAACGCGAAAAGAGACGAGAGACAAATTCATTACAAGTTTGATGATACCTTTGCAACACTCCTATATGTACGTTTACGCTTACTTACATTTACGCATAACAACTTTATCGATATTAGTTCTTAATAAATATTGCTTCTGTTGCCTAAGAATAACACGAAGGTTGTAGACCGACGTAATAGGAAATTCGTAAATGTCAGGATACATGGACGGGGGGGGGGTATACATATATGTATACACGTGTTACATCTACTACCATTAGTCGTTCCGCTAGAATCATCATGGTATTCGTCTCGTAATTTGTTACCTTTATTTTTCAATCTTACGGAAGTTATCAGTTGTGGAATGTCGTCCGTTGTAAGCGCTCGTTGTAATTCCGCTTCCACCTTTCAATAGTCGTTGTTAGTTTTTGTTCGTTGGTTTCGCTGCGGAGTACTTTTACACTAGAGTAATTTCGATAATATTCATGCCCATTTTCGTTATAAGCTGGTTAAAAATGTGGATCAAGTAAAACAATTATACAGTTATAGCTTAATAAATTAAATTAAAACATGCGTTCTATCATGTATGTTTATATTGTAACCTTTCTTTCTCTCTTTTTTTTTTGCAACGTCATGGACCTTATATGATACAATTGTATTTGAAAGAATAACGACATTTTCTGTTTTCTATGAATCGAAGGACCGATATCTATAATAATTACGCTTATGGTATCAATTATTCTTATTGAGACTTATTTAAGAGGAGCATTCGTGAAAGAACAAGGTCTTATTATTATTTAAGGTAACATTATATAACGATGTCGGCATAATAATTGAAACAACAGAAATATCAGCGATTAAAATTACGCGATACGTTTGAGATGATAGAATTTTATAATAGACAACTTCATTTACATATAGATAAAGTATAAGATATTAATCTGACAATTTGATAATTAGAAGGAAAGTAAAGAGAACGATTTTTTTTTGCTTAGGAACACGAGACCTGTTTATTATTATAATTTGTATAATCATACGTACATACTATACTTGTAGATGAATCGGCAATAGCTGGAACGAAGTAGAAATTAATAGAATAAAATTACGTTTTAAATTTCATTCTTCAGTTAGAATCGTTCAAGTATATGTGAAGAAATCAGTCAGAAGTAAATCTCGTCAGCACCAAATACATACTTGTATAAATATTTGTTTCTCATTCAGCCAATCGTAACTACGACAGTAGACATAGTCGATCATCGATCGCATTTAAGCAATACTAACCTCAGCTGCCTATACAGTTGATCGAATTGTGAACCATTTTTCAAACAATCAGTCGACGATACGTCGAGCATGTCGCACTGCAGCAGCAGTATCGTCGTGTTTGTAAAGATCTCTCGATCAAAAATTTTACATAAAGTTTATCTAACAACTGGGTTTGATGGATGTGACCTTTGAGGATACTTTGTTTTATCGCTCCTCGATGAATCTGGCATTAATGATTGTAATATCGTAATTCTAAAGAATTAAAAGAGATAACTCAACTTTTTATATTGTAAAAATGAAATAACTTTGCCCGAAAGAAGCTGATAAGTATCATAAAGTATTTTTATTATCGGAAAGGGTAAAGTAAACATAAGTTAACTTCACAAACTTTTCTATTATATATTCTATTATATATTCTATTATTCATTCTATTATATATTCTTACGATCATGAAAGGTTTCGTCTCATCATATCAAATCAATTAAATAGGATTTAAAAAGTATTCCTTACTAATAATTCTTATTAATCACTTGTCATTAATTTTTTTAATTCATTTTTACGTAGGAATAATCTCATTATAGCACGTAGGACTATCAAACTTGCAACGAGCGGGCGTTTCAATTACAAGGCTACAGGGTCTCGGCCGATTGCTCTTATGTGCAATGTGTAATTTTAATAATAATTGTAGATGTTCATCAATTTGAAGAAAAAAAGGAACAAAATTTCGATTTATCCGTATTTTAAGCACAGGTGTACAACGTCAACGTAAACTGTAATTTACATGAAAATATTTAGAAGATTTAGAATATTAGCGAAAAAGTAACAGATTCTAATATATTATTTAAACAATTCACTATTTCAGTCGCCAAGAATATGTTAGCGTTCATCCGGAGTATTCATCCACCAGTGAACTGGTGTAAATACTCTCCGTTTTTCGTTGTTCACTTTCACTGTGGAGGAATCATCTATCCAGCGATCCTGCAACGCGAAACAGTACAAGTTTGGCTTTATCTATGCGAGAGCCATAAACTCGCATACATACGTATAGGTAATATCATCTTGCCCGGTACACAAAGCTGCCAGCAACCTAACCGATACCAAGATAAAAGGTAGCAAAGGTATTTTTACGAATATGTACATATCTCGAAAGCTACAGCCGAGCAGGGCCCCAAACATACGTAGGAAAAAGTTGTTCAAAATCATGATCCTGACAATAATATATTTGAAAATCATTGAAACTGGTAAACGTAGATCTCCTCGTTCGAATAATTAATAATTAGGATATTTTCCTACTCTCCTTACAAGGTATATTTATCGTATCTGTATATTTAGTAAAAGCGAGTGAGTAAATATTTGCGAGTCATTTTCTTTCTGTATATATTTTACTATAATTCTACATTCTATAATCATTGCATGTTACATACTATATTTATATATAATTATTATTATAAATTACATTTTTATTCGACGAATAAAGCCAGAGTAAACCAGAGAATACACACACGAATACGAATACGAATACGAATATCGCGTGTGCGTTACGAAAAGAGAATAAATGATAAAATTTACGAAAATATGTTGTAATTCTTAATAATGTATATGTATGTTAATTATTTAAGTATGTTGATTATCGTTCAGTAGTCGTGTACATGTGGTAAAAGTAATGACAACAATGCCGTTATATTTTACATTACATACAATTACATACAAATTCTACAAATTTAGGCATTACACTATAAAGTTTACAGATTTGTAAGATTCGAAAGGACCGTAATAACCATGGAGAGTACGACTGTTGACCTACCTATGGATTGCGTAAAATTACAGTTTACATCGTAACGAGAGAAAGGATACATCTGTGCAAGTTGTTTCAGATTCAGCTTTATCTTAGATCCGATAGTATTTTATATAAGATAGAGCAACATTTTCCTCATTTATAGCAATGATGTATCGATTATCAATATCGTTTAATTTATTTAAAGAAGATGAATTAATTTTGTAGCTTTTTATAATAACTAATATTAATCAAATTTGATAATTTGTTCATATTTTGAAATTTCTATTAATTGTTGAGATAGTTAAGATGTAACGAATCAATGGATGAACATTCTTACTTTTGCATTACTCCAGTGAAATGAAAATTTCTTAATTGAAATTAAAACGAATTTCATTCTTTGATCGTAATACTCTTCGGTACTTTTTTTTCAGAGAGCAATACCTCTTTAACGTTTTCGAGGTTATAGTTTCGACTTTGGAATCAAAATTAAAGCGCATTGAAAATTTGGACAAAGCGGTGGAACACTTGATGAGAAGAGTGGAAGCTTTGGATTCACGCGTGAATGATAATATCGATAAAACTGATGCAGTTATTACAAAGCTACGAACATTAGATCTAAAACTTTTCAATTCTCATCAAATTGAATTTTCTTCAACTGAATCTGCATACTCGACAAAAAGGAGCGATGATAAAAATGACAGTGAAATCAGAAGCGGTACGTATGTATGTATGTACATAAAATGCTAATACGTAAAAACAGAAATTCGTTAACAGACGTATCTATAGAAGAAGAAAAGAAAAAAAAAAAAAAAAAATATTGGACTGATCGACTCGGTTAGAACAAACATGGATCGCAACTACAAATTGTCGTTTGAATTGTATTACATTTACAGCCGGTTTTCTTTTATCTATATCGTTTACTTAACAATTGTATTTACGTGTAGTTTATAGGTACCTACCTATATATACCTATTGTATAGGTATATACCTACATATGTACACACGTATACAAGCCTGCTTTCCCTGTATTTCCCCCCTCCCCTTTTTTCGTTCTCTTTGTCTCTTTTCCATACTTTTATCTTTTTACTGATGCTTCTTCTTCTTTTCTTTCTACGGTTGCCATTCGCTGTTCAAGTTTATCGTATAAATTGGCATTTATTTGGCAAAACAGGTCCGAAATTGCAGGCAATCCATCAGAAGCGAGAAAATCCATCATCATCCGATTTCACTCTTGGTGAAAAATTATTGTCACTTGATCAAAAGGTATCGGATATAGATAATAAATTGATCGATTTGAAACATCAATTGGATAATAACTTGTTACAAAATGACGACATAAATGCCGAAGCCAGCGAAAAAAGCCAGTCAATGTATGAGCGTAATCGAAATCACTAAAGCGATGAGTAATGAAGTAATAAATCACATTACGATCGAGATAGAAAATTTAAGGCAAGCGACAAACAATATGGACAGAAAGTTACAGTTTCACGTAAACTTGGTTTCCGATCGTTTGGGAACTATTTACAACATGATGAGTGACGTGCACGATGCGATATTAGTGAGAGGAAGTACGAACGGTCGACCGGCGTTCAACGTTACAACAACAACAACGACAACTACCGAGCCGCCTCCACCAAGGCAGAGTAAAATCGATCGACTCGTCGAACAAATATATCCAATTGTTGACTGTATCGGAGAAAATGGATGAAGTCTGGAACGTCGTGGTAAGCTGAGAAGATGTGGCTAAATTGTTAATTTCACTGTTTACCTGCCGTGTTAATCACGTTGTATGACCGCATGCACAATTTTACATGTCCACTTGACGGCATTCCATATAGATAGGTATTATACTTTTTTCGACAGGTTGGCACGAAAAGTTCCGTGGACGATCTCTTGCCAAAATCCGATGAATTACTTACACAAACGCAAAGACAAGAAAGAGCGATCAGTGAAATTCATGCGGATTTAAGATCGAAAACGAATAAGATTATCGAAAATTTAGAAGGAGTGGAGAATAGACTTCGAAAGCAGGAGGACGATGTAGCTAGCCTTGCTCAGCGTCCAATACCTGCGGAATTGCTGCTAGATCCCACGATCGATCGCCTTGTCGAATACGACTCCAATAGGTTAGTTTTCCTTCTTTGATACTTTATTCGCTTGCTTTTATTATCATACACCATGTTACGAAATAATATAGAAACCAAAGGCATTTACGACGTTGTCAGTTCCATTCCATTTTTCGAGAAATAATCTTTTCTCTCTAATAATAACAGACAATGTACATACGTATTTCTATCTTTATCTGTTTGCTTTGTTCCGTTCGATGAAAAGAAATCTTTCGTTTCGTGTAATGTGAAAGAATCGTATTTCGAATTGATTGCATCTGTTGTTAGTAAATATTCCAATATATTATTATACATAGGTATATGATGCGTGAAAGAACGATGTAAAAGAATATTAGTAAATAAATAAATAAATAAATATGTAGAAAGTGTAGCGACAATATACTACGTTCAACTAACGAAACACCATTATTACATTGCTATGTAATTAATTATTATGTTTCATGTAGAACGAATTTCTTTCGATTCACAGATACGTTGAACTCTCTGATGACATTGCAGTTGAAACAACCGTTTCACCGGTCAATCCGACTACCATTGTTTCGTCTGTGTCGATGTCCATGTCTTCCTCGACCTCGTCGAACGCCGTATCGATCAATAATTTCATTAATTCAAGCAATATAGCTGGTTCCACTAATTTCTCCAACTCGACAGCCAATCCTTCAATAGGCTCCCCATTATCACCGAGTTCGCAGCGATCATCGTCTAAAAATCGTGGTGTTATATTTCCAAGTGTCAAAAACAAACCAAGTACAGCAAATTCCACCTTTACCACCGATGCATTCCTTAATTACAAAGATGTTAAGGTAATAAACAACAAAAACATTTTCAACCCGTACCAATTAACGTCACTGGTAATCGGCACCGTTCAAACGAATTAGAAACAGTTTTTATATAGTATTTTATATTTTTCTCATTTCTTCTTTGGTTTTTAACCGACCAAAGTGGAATAATCGAAATACCGCATGACTTTTATGTAAACATACTTTTTTCTTTCTTCCTCTCTCTTTTCTATAGTTTAGTTACCTTGTAAGACCCTGTAAGCGAATAAGCGAACGAACGCGATGAAACGGAAGAAGATGAGAGAGTAAACGTAACAACAACGCTGCTGTATTTCTATGTGAAGAATGTGTAGACAAGGGGAGGCCCAATTACTACGGAAAAGGGGGGATTGTGTAGGGAGGGGGAAGGGTGAAGGGGTTGGAGAGAGAAAGAAGGAATCTTAAACATATGCATTTTATGCATACACAGTATAGTTAAATCACTTATAGAATACACGACATGCCTACGCATATGCCCACCTTCGTTCACGTACATATCGTATGTGCTATAACACAAAGAAATGTTCAGATTTGAAAAATTTATTACATAATACATCGATTAACATTCTGAATGTTTCGTTTAAACGGTCATTTTAAAGTTGCTCGTAATTACTCGTCTCGTCAAACCGTAAATAACACACAAAGTCACTATAATGTACACATGTGCATCACGTACAACCATCAACTTTGAAACGTTCGAATATGGCTCGTAAAAAGTCCCTGTCGGTGAAATTTTTATTAATCCTTCCTTTATGGGAATTTTGAAAATCTATACCATATTTCTAGAAGAAATAAAAGGAAAGAAAGAGAAAAGTAGTTTTTACAATACGATTGTATAATTGAAACATTAAATATGTATAACAATATTGTAGAAAGAGAGAAAACTACTAATCTATGTACGTAATATGTAACAGAGTGAAAAATCTACGCAAGAAAAAGAAAGCGTTATTCCATATTATCAATGCTTACAAACACGATAATACATGTACATATTGTTTAACGTTACAGGACTATTCATGTGTTGATTTGTTAAATGCTGGCATGAGAGATAGCGGTGTCTATTATCTTCAAATTCGTGGAACAACCTATTGGTTTCTCAAGGTTTATTGCGAGCAGGATATCGCCGAAGGAGGTTGGACGGTAAAACAGAGATTCGTCCAAATACTATAATATGTATATACGCGTGTGCATCATGCATCGAGATAAAACTAGTGTGATAGAACGGGCTTTTTTTTCCCAAAAAAGTATATTTCGCAATGTAGAATCAATGTAGAATCAATGTAGAATCGATAGCTTATACTCTTAGGTCGTTACAGAAAAAGAATAACTGTGCGTACAATAAACAGCCGCGTTCGTTGGTAAAAGATATTTAATCTTCCTACTTCTTTTATCTCATAATTCGAAAAAGAATTTCCACTTTTTCCTAGGTTATTTAAAGAAGAGACGATTTCGGCGAGCCAAGAGAAAATTTCAATCGTGATTGGGCTGATTATAAAAACGGTTTTGGTGATCCTGCTCGAGAGTTTTGGCTTGGCAACGAAAACATATACATGTTAACTAACAACGAAGATTACATGCTTCGGGTGGAACTCGAAGATTTCGAAGGTAACAAAAGGTAAGAAATATCAAAATTACAATTGCAACTGATTTTGGATGCGAAGTTTTAATGTCTGTGTAGAATAGATCGGAGAGGATTTCAAAGACGATTTTCTCTGTACATTTAAGATATAGAACGTTTCGGAACATCCGTATATCCGTGCGCATACAAAAATTATATATCTATGTACTTTCGTTTAGGTACGCACAGTACTCTCACTTCAAAATCTATTCAGAAGGAGAATATTATAAATTGGAGATTGACGGTTACGACGGAAATGCCGGTGACTCATTAAACGATCCATGGTACGGTTCGTACAATAATCCGTTTTCCACGTACAACAGGTAACACGTTATTTCTTCATTTGTTAGAATGCATGAAATGACAATTTCGGTTATGTGAAAGCATAGAGCAAAAAGCATTGAAGAACGGATAATATCGGATAGATTAATCGTAATAAGAGTCAACTATTCGTTCGAGACGATATTTCATTTCACACAGGGACAACGATAGGTCATCGCTGAACTGCGCTTCCATGCTAAAAGGCGGATGGTGGTGGAAATCGTGCGGACGAGGATTAAACGGTCTTTATTTGAACGATCCTCAGGATTTAACCGCTCGACAAGGTATGATTGCTTACAAAATAATGTCGTCACGTACAACCAGCCATTCATGTTTCGTATTATCCGTTTAATGACAAAAGACAATTCTTCCTATCTGTTATTTAATAAAAGGTATCGTATGGTTCCGTTGGAGAGGTTGGGATTATACTTTGAAACGTGCCACGATGATGATTAAACCAAAAGGACCAACAACAGCAATGATATAGACGATTATAACAATAACAATAACAATAACAATAACAATAACAATAACAATAACAATAACAATAACAATAACAATAACAATAACAATAACAATAACAATAACAATAACAATAACAATAACAATAACAATAACAATAACAATAACAATAACAATAACAATAACAATAACAATAACAATAACAATAACAATAACAATAACAATAACAATAACAATAACAATAACAATAACAATAACAATAACAATAACAATAACAATAACAATAACAATAACAATAACAATAACAATAACAATAACAATAACAATAACAATAACAATAACAATAACAATAACAATAACAATAACAATAACAATAACAATAACAATAACAATAACAATAACAATAACAATAACAATAACAATAACAATAACAATAACAATAACAATAACAATAACAATAACAATAACAATAACAATAACAATAACAATAACAATAACAATAACAATAACAATAACAATAACAATAACAATAACAATAACAATAACAATAACAATAACAATAACAATAACAATAACAATAACAATAACAATAACAATAACAATAACAATAACAATAACAATAACAATAACAATAACAATAACAATAACAATAACAATAACAATAACAATAACAATAACAATAACAATAACAATAACAATAACAATAATAACAATAATAACACTAATTAATGAGCACTCGGCTCCGGAATCGAAGTGAAACGGAAACGACTCACCCAGATGACTCAAACTACCAACTGGCGGCTTCATCCCACAGAAGTCGACTCGGGGATTGTTCTTGGGGCTGGTTTGCTTCAAGTGTAAGGCGGAGGGCCATATCGCACCAGCTTGTCCGCAACAACAAGACAGAAAATCCAGCCTCAAGAACAAACCCCGAGTCGACTTCTGTGCGATGAAGCCGCCAATTGGTAGTTTGAGTCATCTGGGTGAGTCGTTTCCGTTTTACTTCGATTCCGGAGCCGAGTGCTCATTAATTAAAGAATCCGTAGCCTCGAAATTTTCCGGTAAGAGAACGACTGATGTAATAGTAATGCAAGGAATCGGGAATACCTGCGTTAAAAGTACGTCCCAGATTTTGTCCGTCGTACGTATTAACGATTTTACATTGGAGATAGCTTTTCACGTCCTTGACGATAGTCATTTAAAGTACGATATTATGATTGGTCGCGAGATAGTAAGATTCGATGTAATCATTACGCCCAACGGCCTCGATATCCGCAAAACGAAGACAGTCAATGCTTGCCATAAAACCGTCGAAAATGAGATTGATTTTGATAAAGTAGACACCGAAGTATGTGGTAATGATAAGAGCCGATTGATTTCTATTCTTAGAAATTCTTTCTAGGCCAGTTAGAGATTCGAATAATTGATCCCAACATCACCGTACAAAGAAGGCCCTACCGACTCAGCGAGGAAGAACGAAGAACAGTGCGAGAGAGAATCAGCGAGTTAATCGATGCAAAAATCATAAGGCCCAGTAATTCGCCGTTCGCGAGCCCCATGATACTCGTGAAGAAAAAGGACGGCTCAGATAGACTGTGTGTAGATTTTCGAGAGTTAAATAAAAACACGGTCGCGGATCGGTATCCCCTACCCCTCATCGCGGATCAGATCGCGAGATTGCAAAAGGCCAGATACTTCATTCGCTTAGACATGGCCAGCGGGTTTCATCAGATTCCCATTCATCCTAATTCGACGGAGTATGCGGCGTTCGTTACACCCGACGGACAATACGAGTACCTAACCATGCCGTTCGGATTGAAAAACGCACCTTCCGTTTTTCAGAGGGCCATTCTCAATGCCTTAGGCGACCTTGCGTATTCATATGTTGTTGTTTACTTGGATGACGTTCTAATTATTGCCGACTCGATAGATCAAGCCCTAGAAAGATTGAACACCGTATTGGATACCCTCGCAAAAGCCGGATTCTCTTTCAACTTTTCAAAATGTTCTTTTCTAACGACCTCGGTACTTTATTTGGGGTATGTAATCCGTGACGGAGAAGTTCGCCCCAACCCGGGTAAAATACACGCCCTGAGCTCTTTACCTGCGCCAACGACCGTCACACAGCTCAGACAATTCATAGGTCTAGCCTCTTACTTCCGAAAATTCGTCCCTAAATTCTCACAGATAATGAAACCCTTGTACGCGCTTACTTCCGGTAACAAAAGCATAGCTTGGACGGATAAACATGAAAAAATAAGGCAAAAGGTAATTTCCGTCCTGACCGAAGCACCGGTGTTAATGATATTCGACCCCAACTACCCGATAGAACTACATACCGACGCTAGTTCTGAAGGATATGGGGCTATTTTGATGTATAAGGTCGAAGGTCAAAATAGAGTAGTAGAATATTACAGTAAAAAGACTAGCCCCGCGGAATCTAGATACCATTCCTATGAACTAGAGACGTTGGCGGTTGTAAACGCCGTCAAACTTTTCCGCCATTACCTACACGGTCGAGAATTCCTCGTTGTCACTGATTGGAATTCCCTGAAGGCATCCAGTAATAAGGTACATTTAAGCGACAGGGTTTACAGGTGGTGGGCCTACCTGCAAACTTTCACCTTCGACATTATGTATCGGGAAGGCAAAAAAATGGCTCACGCCGATTTCTTTTCGTGGAACCACGTAGACTCGGATCACCGTACGATCGACAAAATCGCCGAAAAGGAAATCAATCTGGCCGAAATCTCCGACGACTGGCTCTTAGTGGAGCAACGTCGCGACCCCCAAATCACCGAAATCGTTGATAAGTTGCGGAACGACGAGCTTGCGGACGACATCGCGAACACCTACGAACTACGATCCGGCACCCTGTACCGTAAAATACAAAGAAGAGGCAGAACTCTCTGCTTGCCCATTGTCCCAAGAAGCTTTAGGTGGTCCGTGATCAGCCATGTACACCAGTCAATTATGCACTTAGGATGGGATAAAACGCTCGAGAAACTGTACGAGTATTACTGGTTCGAAGGAATGGCGAAATACGTTCGCAAATTCGTTGAGAACTGTCATGCTTGTCGAGTTTCTAAGGCTAGTTCAGGCAAAATACAAGCCGAACTACACCCACACCTAAGACCAGCATACCTTGGCACACGGTTCACATGGATATCACGGGCAAACTAAGCGGTAAAAACGACGCGAAGGAATATGTCATTGTGTTGGTCGACGCCTTCACCAAGTTCGTATACTTGCACCACACCCGTAAGATAGACTCCCTTAATACCATTAAAGCACTCATGTCCGCTATATTCTTATTCCGCAGCCCCTGCCGGATAATAGCGGACCAGGGAAGATGTTTAACGGGCAAAGAATTTCAAGATTTTTGCAGAGACAAACATATTAAACTCCACTTAATAGCAACCGGTGCTAGCAGGGCCAATGGACAGGTAGAGCGTATCATGGGTACGCTAAAAAATACCTTCACAACAATAGAAACGACCGGAAGGTCCTGGCAAGACGCGATCGGGGAAACACAACTGGCTTTAAATTGTACCCCCAACCGCGTGACTAAGTCGAGCCCATTGGAACTGTTAATCGGTAAAACAGCGAGACCCTACGGCTTGTCCGTACCCGACAACATCGAAGAAAGAGAAGTAGATATCTCCCATGTAAAACGACAGGCGATAAAATGTATAGAAGCAAGTGCCAAATACGATAAGGATAGGTTCGACAAAAATAAGGCTCAAGTAGTTAGGTTTAACCTTGGTGATTTTGTATTACGTAAAAACGAGGAAAGGAACCAAACGAAGCTAGATCCGAAATTCAGAGGTCCGTTCAGGATAGCAGAGATTTTGGAAGGAGATAGGTACACCTTAGAAACCTTAGACGGCAAAAGATCATATAAGGACAGACATGACAGACTGAGGAAGATGCCAGACAGCAGCATTCCTGCTGAGTTAGACGTCTACGATGATGACAACGACGGTGATAATAACGATGCAAGTTCACGGACCTCAGAGGATCATTAATACCACGTTGTGGTCGTGCACCCAGTGTGGTACTCTGCGCCTTCGTAATACGTAAAGTGGGACACTCTGCGCCCTCGTAATACGCCCAACGTAGTAACACGATCCAACAAACTGAGATTCACCCGTGTACGAAATCAAAAATGATCTGTCGTGTCGTTACGATCTGACTGATAACTCACAGAATGCAACTAGCACTTTGAATACAAATTATAACGCCACTAATTTTAGTTCTCTTTCATTTCCTTGCTTGTCAAACCTCTGAACAAAATCTCGTTGTCGAAATGGACCCTCGTCTTATTTGGAACGTTTAATTGAATGGTAAATAACATCAGTTACGTCGAGTCTAATGTTAAAAAAAAAAAAAAAAGAAAAAATTGCAATATTTTAGTTACACACGAGGACGTGTGATAGTCAGGATGGCCGTGTCGGAGATGAAAGGACATCGGAACCTTCCCTTTGGAACCCCGGGAAAATCCCTTAACACCGTAATCTAGATTCTATCATAGCCGTAATTAAACAATTGTCGTCTTTCGATCCGATTGTATTTGTTCAAGATTTGTGATAATGAGCTTGGGCTCGAGGCGATAGCCAGTCGCCGAACGTAGCCACGGTCACGGGATGAACGCTTTGCCTAACAAAGGTATAAAGTAATTCTATAGCTCTCCTTAAAAGATGATTGCCAGATGTCGATGCTTCTCCGCAGTACACTTTCAGCTAGCCTGAGGGCCCGTTATAAATCTTAAGATTTAGCTAACTAAAGTCCTTCAAACAAACAGTCTTTGTCCCAACTACGAGAAGATAGAGGAGACCTATTTTTCAACGAACGACGTCTCCCACGAGCAACTTTCCCTGGAGGGCGGCTAGCATCTTTTTCTAATCACCAATTTGGAGATTGACCAATTAGCAGCAACGTCAATTTCCCTTACTTTCTGAACGAAGACTATCCTCGACGAATCCGATGACCTCGTGTCCTTAGACACACCCCATTATAGTTTTCCTCTGCAGCATCATCGCGACGAAAAGTCATTCTCTCGTGAGATCGTATTAGCGACTTACTTAGCGTCTGTACGCTCGGTGGATATTCCACGTTTTAACAAAGAGTCCGACTTAGATTTTGCGAGCACGTTCATCCATCATCCCGTCGACCGCGGATTCGTTATTGAACCTAGGATCATTGTCACTAGTTTCTCGAGTATCTAATTACCACGGTTACTTGTCCAATTCTATGATAATCGTATCTGCACTAGTCAATCTCTTCTCTATTGCTTATCGACAATGTGTAATCCAAACGAAGATTCGTTTCACGCCCCTAACCCTATTTCCAATGTAAACCCGACATATAAGTTTAAAAAAGAATTGAAAATATTTAATTTACTTCGCCAAATCTACGACTTTAATAACGTTGATTGATTTCAATGCAACCTGGATATCGCATAAAGACATTCATAGGAGAAAGTGGAAGAAACTGTTCAAAAGTTCAGAGATGTGTACACGGTTTGCTTCATGCGCTGTAAATAATGTTACGTAGTTTTGCCATCAGCGCCAGTCTGTAGCGATGACGTTAAGTATGAGGTGGTATGTCGTGATAGGTGCATAAGGAATACTCAGATGTTTAACGAACAACAGTTTATTAAGAAACAATTTAACAGAAGAGTCAACAAATAACTATTAACTGTTAACTACTAACAATTGACACCGAGAGTTCAATCGACGCGTTTGCTACGCAATGGCACTGAGGACATTATTATTTAACGGCTCGAGACAGACTGCTTGTCCTTTTGTTCCGGATCGAACAGACTCTTCCCTTCGTTGCCCATCGATATCCCCCACTAGCGTGCGTTCATTAGATGTGCCGCCGCGGCTGGCACGTGTATGCTCTTCCGAGAATTCGGCGAAAAGAGCGTGAAGATATCGATCCCACGTTGGGCACGTCGGTGTCGCGCTTTGACAGCGTAGCGCTTTGTATCCGGAGCCGTCGGAAAGTTCCGTGACCCGTGCCGCCACAGTACCCTCTTACCAGTGATAACGTTTTTCCTTATATCTATGTCGCAGGTAGATCTAAATGTTAGCTTATCTAAGGCCTGCCTGGAAACGATCGGGAAAGCGAACTTTCCTGCCTGCGCGTGTAGTGTGATGAACTCTTGAGTCCCCTTCGCTTTGTTCGTTTCGGACACCAGGCGATGTTGTTACATTACGCTTTTCGGTGCTATGGTGTTCAATGTTATCGTCTAGTAAAAATGCGGAATTCAATCGGTTTATGGACACTATTACGTTTTTGTTGTTTATTTTAATCGTAAAGGTCTTTTTTCCTCGCTCTATAACCTTATACAGTCCGTAGTAGGGTGGTTGTAAGGGGTCTCCGATGGCGTCGTGGCGCAAAAATACGTAAGGCGATGTTTCGAGATCACGGAACACGAAGGTTCTCTTTTCGTCGTGTTGCGTAATCGGGTGAGGCCTGATCTTTTCTATTCGGTCTTTTAGGCGAGTTGCGCATTCCGAGTTGGCCTGTTGCTTAGTCGGTAAAAAGAATTCTGCCGGCAATTGTATGCCGGTGCCATAAACCATTTCGGCTGCCGTCACGTTCAGGTCCTCTTTAATAGCTGTTCGTATGCCTAATAGAACTATTGGCAAGATTTCTACCCAGTTGCTCGCAGCCTTTGGTTGTTTTAGTTGTTAACGTGGAATATCCACCGAACGTACAGACGCTAAGTAACTCGCTAATACGACCTCACGAGAGAATGACTTTCCGTCGCGATGATGCTGCAAAGGTAAACTATGATGGGGTGTGTCTAAGGACACGAAATCATTGGATTCATGGAGAATAGCCTTCGTTCAGAAGGTGAGGGAAATTGGCGTTGCTGCTAATTGGTCAATCTCCATATCGATGGTTAGAAAAAGATGCTAGCCGCCCTCGAAGGAAAGTTACTAGTGGGAGACGCCGTTCGTTGAAAAATATAATAAGTCTTTCCTATCTTCCCGTAGCTGGGACAAAGATTCTTTGTCTGTCTGAAGGACTTTAGTTAACTAAATCTTAAGATTTATGACAGGCCCTCAGGCTAGCCGAACATGTACTGCGGAGACGCATCGACATCTGGCAATCATCTTACTCGAAGAATAGGGTCTGCGTGTGGCGAGCCACGGGAGAGAAACCATTGGAATGTTTACTGTCGCGTGCCGCCACAAATATTTCTTTTAAGGAGAGCTATAGAATTACTCCATACCTTTGTTAGACAAAGCGTTCATCCCGTGACCGCGGCTACGTTCGACGACTTGCTGTCGCCTCGAGCCCAAGCTTATTATCACAAATCTCAAACAAATACAATCGGATCGAAAGACGACAATTGTTTAATTACGCCTATGATAGAATCTAGATTACGGTGTTAAGGGATTTTCCCGAAGTTCCAAAAGGAAGGCTCCGATGTCCTTTCATCTCCGACATATCTTTTACATCCTGTTAATGCAGTGTTATATCAAAACAATCACCCCTATTGTCTTAACAGAAATCAGAGGATCGATCAACTCGTGGTGTCGATTATTATAATCGTAGCGGGTATTTACGACACCCGTTGACGTGATATCAGGCGAACGCGTCTCCCCGCGACTGGTCGAAAATACAATGACAGACATTGTCGAATACTAATTGAATAAAATCATTTAATTTTCATAGAATTTGATATTTCTACGAGGAATCAATAAGTCTCTCGCATATAGTCTAATAGATCCTTTGATAGATCTAACGAAGAAGTACCTAACCGCGATTACAGCCAATTAGTACATATTATTCGCTACATAATTAATAACTGTATCACGTACATCGATGCAGGCGATATTGAAGAAAAAAGCCATTTTATGTTGTTACTATAACGAGTAAATTTACTCGTTCAACTTGAAAGGAATTAATAAAGAACCAGACTTTTAAGTAAGCATCCAGCAAGAATTTTAAATATTTCAAACAGAGATGTAGGTGTTATTCAAGAAAAAAGAACATTTTATTTTTTAATTAGCACGAGTAAATGAACAAATACCGATAATATAATATAACGCTTAATATGAATTTTATCTGTCTGATTATTTAATAGCTTAATTTATTTCACAGTAACGTCCCTTAGGCTCTGTAACGTCGCGCAAGACTTCTGCACGCTATCCGGCGCTGCTTGACCGCCGACGGTCTACGCACCGTCCTTCGACCCTCAACAAATCCAAGGAACCCGTAAAATGACAGCTTTTAATGCTATTGTTTTGACATATGTCGTCAATTTACGGAATAAGCTCCATATCCTAGAGATGCTTTTTGTTTATAGCCAGTTTAGAAAGGCCCTTGGATTTACTACACGCTATTAGGAAACCCGGAGAAAGCTGGTAGTGGCTTAGTAAAAAACGAATGTTTAATCACCGGGAAATCCAGGTTTTCCGTTAAACAAGACATCAACTAGCAACATTGGTAGGAGGCTCCATCCCCTCTAGTCATTCTTTAACATTGACTTAAAAAAATGGACATCATAGATCGTGCCCTCACCCTACTCACGAAAAGTGTGAACAACGAATCCACGTCCTTCATAAAAAGGGAACACCCACACCGAGCTTTCTTCTGTAATCCTACGAGAACGACCTACAGTTTTTCTACAACATTCATCCTGTCGATTACGAGGCTACTTCGGTTGCCTCTCTTACTCGTTCCTTGACTAGGTCATATCTTAGCATATCGTCTACGTTACTGCATATCAGTGTAAAAGTGTTGAAAATATATAAAGTTATAGCTCTGTTAATCACAGTGTTATACTTATTCAGACCACCCCTATTATCCTAGCCGAAATAAGGGGATCGATCTATCCGCGGTGTCGATTCTTGCAATCGTAACGGGAATTTACGACTCCCGTTGACGCGCACTCTCGCAAGCGCGTCTCCCCGCGATAGGCCGAAAATACAGGCTCTTTTCCCTTTTTGTTCAAACTAATCGATAGTCGAAAACTAGTATCAAGGAGGTGTGAATGTAGTCTTAGTTTGTAGAAACTATTACAATGATAAAAATGGATATCGTATTAAATCGTAAAAGATGCCAATTTACGATAAAAATTAAGAAATCGTTCAATTTGATTTTGTTACAATGGAAAAACCGTCTCCTGCTATGTCAAAAAATCGTTACCGTTTGATTAACAAATCGACGTCTTGTTAAGTTATATAAGGAACACGGAAGTCGCGCGCGAGCTCTTTTGTGCCTGAAATTACGGAGAGTGAACATCGAAGAAGAACATAAATATCAGGTAAGTAAGAAAAAATATCAAACAACAACATTGTAACTAGTAATTTATAACGTCTAAACCATTAATTTACAACACTTAAGCTATTAATTTATAACATTCAAGCCATTAATTTATAACATTTAAGGAATTAATTTATAACGTCTAAACTATTAATTTATAACATTTATACTATTAATTTATAACATTCAAGCTATTAATTTATAACATTTAAGCTGTTAATTTATAACATTCAAGCCATTAATTTACAACATTTAAACTGTTATTTTATACATTTAGCCATTAATTTATAACATTTAAACTATTAATTTATATCATCTAAGCCATTAAATTATAACACTTAAGCTATTAATTTACAACACCTAAGCCACTAATTTACAATATTTAAGCTATTAATTTATATCATCTAAGCCATTAATTTATAATATTTAAGCCATTAATCTAAAACAATTCCTCCATTAATTCTTAACAACTATACCAATAATTTATAACCATATTCTCCCATTAATTCAAAGTAATTGTGCTCTTAATTTATAACAGTTGTACCATTAATAGGAAGCAACTCTACATTCATTGATTTAAATCAGTACCATCAATTTGTAGTGAGTGAATTAATGATTTATATTGTTTTATTTTATTAACGAAATCTTTCAGGTCCCTGGAGTGCTACTTTATTTCTATATAGCATTATTTTTTAATTTTAAATACAGTACTTAATTTCTCATTTCACTATTTTGTATAAAAGCAGTGGTAACGCAGAGTGTAATTTTAAGATGTAATTTTCCATGTCTGCTAAAAACCAACGAAACAACACCATATTCATGGAATCAAGGAAGCAAGTGTAATTTAACCGAAGGCAACGACATCTTATCTGTAGCTGCACATGAGTCAGAGGACATTTCAAATCGTGTTGTTGTTTTGCCTCGGAGGACCAAAACCGTTAGATTACAAGTAATGTAAAAACAAATAAACTCCGGACAAAACAATGCCGCCGCTACAATGTCGCTTTATTATAAAATAATTTTACATCTCTGCTTCCAATGCGTAAAAACTCATATGTAAATGGGACCCGAGCGTAGTTATCTCCTCGTGGTGGGTCCCGGTAATTGGTATCGTTTTCCAAATAATAATACACCAAGTACTATTTCGAATATTAGTATAATTATTTGAAAACGATATCAAGCTAAAAACTACTTGAATATAGTCTGGTCTTGATTACCCAAAATAGTTTTGGTGATCTAGACTGGACTAATACACCCCCGTGGGACGTCGTGGAACATCGTGGGGCATCGTGGGACATCGCAGGACACCGTGGGATGCGAGCGTATTAGCTTTAATTAATCATAAGATAGATACCTATGTTATGTACATTGCAAGCTCATTCTGTACAAAGATACTTATCTATCTTGGAACGACAAATAAAGATCTCGTCTCTCTTGATCCCCTCGCTTACCATACTGGAAAAATTGTTCCCACGATATATCGGTTCGCGATCACTCAGTTCTTTCAAACTGTCGCGTGACGTACTCGCTCGCGTGTATTTCGGGTGCGTGCGGGGCAATGTGCTCCAGACAATTCTTCGGATTCGTAAGTCGCCCAAGGACAGCTCTGTCTTGGTGACTGCTCAACGTTTGCATCGGATCACGGGAGTTGTCGTCGTGCCGGTGATGCTTGCTAATCTGTTGGAGATTCAGTCGTGGATCTGCAGTCCTGTCCGATTGGTACTTCAGTACTCGGTCAGAGACCAGCAATTTCACGTCCTCCGTAATCCTGTTCGGCCCCGCGGGAGTGGACCCCACTCTTCAGTTGAGGTATTGCCTTCGTAATCCTGTTCAGCGGTCCCTCCCCGTGAGTGGACCCCACTGTTCAGTTGGGGCCTCGTGCCTTGGTAATCCTGTTCAGCGGTCCCTCCCTGTGAGTGGACCCCACTGTTCAGTTGGGGCCTCTTGCCTCCGTAATCCTGTTCAGCGATCCCTCCCCGGGTTCCACTTGTTCAGTTGGAGTGTGTCTAGTTGCTGGCCTATGTGCTGGATCCACGGCAGAATTACTAGTGTATCACTGGCATAATCGGTCGGCGCCATCGACCGCGACTCGTGTAAGTTTCGAACGGCGAAACAGGAATCGAGTTACGGTCAATTCTTGGGCTTTCCGTTGAACCTCGGGGTTATCTCGTGTACGGGGGTACGTCGCGTAGGTGTGTTAGTTCTTTCGAGAGATCGCGATCTCGTCCGTTTCGGGACAGTGTCAGTAGCTTCATTTTCTTCTTTTCGTTCCAAGTTAGATAAATGTGTCTTTGATACCGAATGTTGCCAGTAGGGATGCGAATTATTGTATATTTGTACTGATCGATGTAATCGTTGTGTGGGAGATACATGTTGCGTTACGTATGCCATGTTCTACGTTTGTAAAGATTCATGTTAGCGCTGCGTTCGAGATATGTGTTTCGCAGGTAGACTACGAAACAACTATTTCTTTACGCAGGCCCATAGTCAAGTCGTGTCAAATCTGGACATTCTGCCAATAGGTTGAATGTCGAGATCGATGTGTAGTGTTAAATAACCCATGGGCGGGTCTCGTGCGTAGTCACCTCCTCGTGGTGAGACGTGGTAATTGGCATCGTTTTCCAAAAATTAATCAGTCGATTAATCTTTGGAAAACGATACCCAGCCAAGAACTACGCAACAGTCCAGTTTGGATCACCAAAAGCCCCTAAGATCATTTTGGATGATCTACACTGGACTGCACTATTAATTTATAACATTGAAGCCATTAATTTACAACATTTACGTCATGAATTTGCAACATCTAAGTCACAAATTCATAACATTTAAGCTGTTAATTTTTACATTTATACCATTAATTCCTAACACTCAAACTATTAATTTATAACACTTAAGCTATTAATTTATAACATTTAAGCAAATAATTAACAACGATTAAACTATTAATTTATAACAATTGAAACATTAATTGGCAACATTTAAAACATTAATTTATAAGAATCAAACCATTCCTCGAGGAATCAGTAAGTCTCCCGCTAATAGCCCAATGCATCGATAGATTTAACGAAGAAATACGTAACCGCGATTACAGCCAATTAGATCATATTATTTGCTACATAATTAATAACTGTATCACGTACAGCGATGCAGGCGGTATTGAAGAAATAAAGCCATTTTATGTTACAACTATAACGAGTAAATTTAATCGTTTAACTTGAGAAGAATTAAAAAGGTACCTGACTTCTAAATAAGCATTAAATAAGAATCTTAAATATCGCAAACAGTGATGTAGGTGTTACTCAAGAAAAAAGAACGTTTTATTTTTTAATTAGCACGAGTAAATGAACGAATATCGATAATATAATATAACGCTTAATATGAATTTTATCTGTCTGATTATTTAATAGCTTAACTTATTTCACAGTAACGTCATCGACTGCACTTAGGCTCTTTTCCCTTTTTGTCCAAACTAATCGATAGTCGAAAACTAGTATCATGTAGGTGTGAATATAGTCTTAGTTTGTAGAAACTATTAAAATGATAAAAATGGATATCGTATTAAATCGTAAAAGATGCCAATTTACGATAAAAATTAAGAAATCGTTCAATTTGATTTTGTTACAATGGAAAAACCGTCTCCTGCTATGTCAAAAAATCGTTACCGTTTGATTAACAAACCGACGCCTTGTTATGTTATATAAGGAACACGGAGGTCGCGCGCGAGCTCTTTTGTGCCTGAAATTCCGGAGAGTGAACATCGAAGAAGAACATAAATATCAGGTAAGTAAGAAAAAATATCAAACAACAACATTGTAACTAGTAATTTATAACGTCTAAACCATTAATTTACAACACTTAAGCTATTAATTTATAACATTCAAGCCATTAATCTATAACATTTAAGGAATTAATTTATAACGTCTAAACTATTAATTTATAACATTTATGCTATTAATTTATAACATTTAAGCCATTAATTTACAGCATTTAAAGTGTTATTTTATACATTTAAGCCAATAATTTACAACATTTAAGCAATTAATTTATAACATTTAAACTATTAATTTCTAACATTTAAGCCATTAATTTCTAACATTTAAGCAATTAATTGACAACATCTGAGCCACTAATTTACAACATTCAAACTGTTGTTTTATACATTTAAGCTATTATTTTATAACATTTAAGCTATTAATTAACAACATCTAAGCCATTAATTTACAACATTTAAAGTGTTATTTTATACATTTATGCTATTAATTTATAACATTTAAGCTATTAATTTATAACATTTAAGCCATTAATTTCTATCTTTTGAACTGTTATTTTATACATTTAGCCATTAATTTATAACATTTAAGCTATTAATTTACAACATCTAAGCCACTAATTTACAATATTTAAACTATTAATTTATATCATCTAAGCCATTAATTTATAATATTTAAGCCATTAATTTATAATATTTAAGCCATTAAATTATAACATTCAAGCTATTAATTTATAACATTTAAACTGTTAATTTATAACATTTAAACCATTAATTTACAGCATTTAATGTGTTATTTTATACATTTAAGCCATTAATTTATAACATTTAAGCTATTAATTTATAACATTTAAGCCATTAATTTCTAACTTTTGAACTGTTATTTTATACAATTTGCCAATAATTTATAACATTTAAACTATTAATTTATATCATCTAAGCCATTAAATTATAACATTTAAGCTATTAATTTACAACATCTAAGCCACTAATTTACAATATTTAAACTATTAATTTATATCATCTAAGCCATTAATTTATAATATTTAAGCCATTAATCTAATACAATTCCTCCATTAATTCTTAACAACTATACCAATAATTTATAACCATATTCTCCCATTAATTCAAAGTAATTGTGCTCTTAATTTATAACAGTTGTACCATTAATCGGAAGCAACTCTACATTCATTGATTTAAATCAGTACCATCAATGTGAGTGAATTAATGATTTATATTGTATTACTTTATTAACGAAATCTTTCAGGTCCCTGGATTGCTATTTTATTTCTATATAGCATTATTTTTTAATTTTAAATACAGTACTTAATTTCTCATTTCACTATTTTGTATAAAAGCAGTGTTAACGCAGAGTGTAATTTTAAGATGTAATTTGCCATGTCTGCTAAAAACCAAGGAAACAACACCATATTCATGGAATCAAGGAAGCAAGTGTAGTTTAACCGAAGGCAACGACATCTTATCTGTAGCTGCACATGAGTCATAGGACATTTCAAATAGTGTTGTTGTTTTGCCTCGGAGTACCAAAACCGTTAGATTACAAGTAATTTAAAAACAAATAAACTCCGGACAAAACATTGCCGCCGCTACAATGTCGCTTTATTATAAAATAATTTTACATCTCTGCTTCCAATGCGTAAAAACTCATATGTAAATGGGACCCGAACGTAGTTACCTCCTCGTGGTGGGTCCCGGTAATTGGTATCGTTTTCCAAATAATAATACACCAAGTACTATTTCGAATATTAGTATTATTATTCGAAAACGATATCAAGCTAAAAACTACTTGAATATAGTCTGGTCTTGATCACCCAAAATAGTTTTGGTGATCTAAACTGGACTAGTACCCCCCCCCCCCCCGCGGGGGCAACGTGGGACATCGTGGGACATCGCAGGACACCGTGGGATGCGAGCGTATTAGCTTTAATTAATCATAAGATAGATACCTATGTTATGTACATTGTAAGTTCATTCTGTACAAAGATACTTATCTATCTTGGAACGACAAATAAAGATCTCGTCTCTCTTGATCCCCTCGCTTACCATACTGGAAAAATTGTTCCCACGATATATCGGTTCGTGATCACTCAGTTCTTTCAAACTGTCGCGTGGCGTACTCTCTCGCGTGTATTTCGGGTGCGTGCGGGTCAATGTGCTCTAGACAACTCTTCGGATTCGTAAGTCGCCCAAGGACAGCTCTGTCTTGGTGACTGCTCAACGTTTGCATCGGATCACGGGAGTTGTCGTCGTGCCGGTGATGCTTGCTAATCTGTTGGGGATTCAGTCGTGGATCTGCAGTCCTGTCCGATTGGTACTTGGGTACTCGGTCAGGGTCCAGCAATTTCACGTCCTCCGTAATCCTGTTCGGCCCCGCGGGAGTGGACCCCACTGTTCAGTTGAGGTATTGCCTTCGTAATCCTGTTCAGCGGTCCCTCCCCGTGAGTGGACCCCACTGTTCAGTTGGGGCCTCGTGCCTTGGTAATCCTGTTCAGCGGTCCCTCCCTGTGAGTGGAACCCACTGTTCAGTTGGGGCCTCTTGCCTTCGTAATCCTGTTCAGCGGTCCCTCCCCGGGTTCCACTTGTTCAGTTGGAGTGTGTCAAGTTGCTGGCCTATGTGCTGGATCCACGTCTGAATTACTAGTGGATCACTGGCATCATCTGTCGGCGCCATCGACCGCGACTCGTGTAAGTTTCGAACGGCGAAACAGGAATCGAGTTACGGGCAATTCTTGGGCTTTCCGTTGAACCTCGGGGTTATCTCGTGTACGGGGGTACGTCGCGTAGGTTTGTTAGTTCTTTCGAGAGTTCGCGATCTCGTCCGTTTCGGGACAGTGTCAGTAGCTTCATCTTCTTCTTTTCGCTCCAAGTTAGATAAATGTGTCTTTGATACCGAATGTTGCCAGTAGGGATGCGAATTATTGTTTATTTGTACTGTTCGATGTAATCGTTGTGTGGGAGATAGATGATGCGTTACGTATGCCTTGTTCTACGTTTGTAAAGATTCATGTTAGCGCTGCGTTGGAGATATGTGTTTCGCAGTTAGACTACGAAACAACTATTTCTTTACGCAGGCCCATGGTCAAGTAGTGTCAAAACTGGACATTCTGCCAATAGGTTGAATGTCGAGATCGATGTGTAGTGTTAAATAACCCATGGGCGGGTCTCGTGCGTAGTCACCTCCTCGTGGTGACACCTGGTAATTGGCATCGTTTTCCAAAAATTAATCAGTCGATTAATCTTTGGAAAACGATACCAAGCCAAGAACAACGCAACAGTCCAGTTTGGATCAACAAAAGCCCCTAAGATCATTTTGGATGATCTACACTGGACTGCACTATTAATTTATAACATTTAAGCCATTAATTTACAACATTTACGTCATGAATTTACAACAATAAGTCACAAATTCATAACATTTAAGCTATTAATTTTTACATTTATACCATTAATTCCTAACACTCAAACTATTCATTTATAACACTTAAGCTATTAATTTATAACATTTAAGCAAATAATTAACAACGATTAAACTATTAATTTATAACAATTGAAACAATAATTGGCACATTTAAAACATTAATTTATAAGAATCAATCCATTCCTCGAGGAATCAGTAAGTCTCGCGCAAATAGCCCAATACATCGATAGATTTAACGAAGAAATACGTAACCGCGATTACAACCAATTAGATCATATTATTTGCTACATAATTAATAACTGTATCACGTACAGCGATGCAGGCGGTATTGAAGAAATAAAGCCATTTTATGTTACAACTATAACGAGTAAATTTAATCGTTTAACTTGTGAAGAATTAAAAAGGTACCTGACTTCTAAATAAGCATTAAATAAGCATCTTAAATATCGCAAACAGTGATGTTGGTGTTACTCAAGAAAAAAGAACGTTTTATTTTTTAATTAGCACGAGTAAATGAACGAATATCGATAATATAATATAACGCTTAATATGAATTTTATCTGTCTGATTATTTAATAGCTTAACTTATTTCACAGTAACGTCATCGACTGCACTTAGGCTCTTTTCCCTTTTTGTCCAAACTAATCGATAGTCGAAAACTAGTATCATGTAGGTGTGAATATAGTCTTAGTTTGTAGAAACTATTAAAATGATAAAAATGGATATCGTATTAAATCGTAAAAGATGCCAATTTACGATAAAAATTAAGAAATCGTTCAATTTGATTTTGTTACAATGGAAAAACCGTCTCCTGCTATGTCAAAAAATCGTTACCGTTTGATTAACAAACCGACGCCTTGTTATGTTATATAAGGAACACGGAGGTCGCGCGCGAGCTCTTTTGTGCCTGAAATTCCGGAGAGTGAACATCGAAGAAGAACATAAATATCAGGTAAGTAAGAAAAAATATCAAACAACAACATTGTAACTAGTAATTTATAACGTCTAAACCATTAATTTACAACACTTAAGCTATTAATTTATAACATTCAAGCCATTAATCTATAACATTTAAGGAATTAATTTATAACGTCTAAACTATTAATTTATAACATTTATGCTATTAATTTATAACATTTAAGCCATTAATTTACAGCATTTAAAGTGTTATTTTATACATTTAAGCCAATAATTTACAACATTTAAGCAATTAATTTATAACATTTAAACTATTAATTTCTAACATTTAAGCCATTAATTTCTAACATTTAAGCAATTAATTGACAACATCTGAGCCACTAATTTACAACATTCAAACTGTTGTTTTATACATTTAAGCTATTAATTTATAACATTTAAGCTATTAATTTATAACATTTAAGCCATTAATTTCTATCTTTTGAACTGTTATTTTATACATTTAGCCATTAATTTATAACATTTAAGCTATTAATTTACAACATCTAAGCCACTAATTTACAATATTTAAACTATTAATTTATATCATCTAAGCCATTAATGTATAATATTTAAGCCACTAATTTATAATATTTAAGCCATTAAATTATAACATTCAAGCTATTAATTTATAACATTTAAACTGTTAATTTATAACATTTAAACCATTAATTTACAGCATTTAATGTGTTATTTTATACATTTAAGCCATTAATTTATAACATTTAAGCTATTAATTTATAACATTTAAGCCATTAATTTCTAACTTTTGAACTGTTATTTTATACATTTTGCCAATAATTTATAACATTTAAACTATTAATTTATATCATCTAAGCCATTAAATTATGACATTTAAGCTATTAATTTACAACATCTAAGCCACTAATTTACAATATTTAAACTATTAATTTATATCATCTAAGCCATTAATTTATAATATTTAAGCCATTAATCTAAAACAATTCCTCCATTAATTCTTAACAACTATACCAATAATTTATAACCATATTCTCCCATTAATTCAAAGTAATTGTGCTCTTAATTTATAACAGTTGTACCATTAATCGGAAGCAACTCTACATTCATTGATTTAAATCAGTACCATCAATGTGAGTGAATTAATGGTTTATATTGTATTATTTTATTAACGAAATCTTTCAGGTCCCTGGATTGCTATTTTATTTCTATATAGCATTATTTTTTAATTTTAAATACAGTACTTAATTTCTCATTTCACTATTTTGTATAAAAGCAGTGGTAACGCAGAGTGTAATTTTAAGATGTAATTTTCCATGTCTGCTAAAAACCAAGGAAACAACACCATATTCATGGAATCAAGGAAGCAAGTGTAGTTTAACCGAAGGCAACGACATCTTATCTGTAGCTGCACATGAGTCATAGGACATTTCAAATAGTGTTGTTGTTTTGCCTTGGAGTACCAAAACCGTTAGATTACAAGTAATTTAAAAACAAATAAACTCCGGACAAAACAATGCCGCCGCTACAATGTCGCTTTATTATAAAATAATTTTACATCTCTGCTTCCAATGCGTAAAAACTCATATGTAAATGGGACCCGAGCGTAGTTACCTCCTCGTGTTTGGTCCCGGTAATTGGTATCGTTTTCCAAATAATAATACACCAAGTACTATTTCGAATATTAGTATTATTATTCGAAAACGATATCAAGCTAAAAACTACTTGAATATAGTCTGGTCTTGATCACCCAAAATAGTTTTGGTGATCTAAACTGGACTAATACCCCCCCGCGGGGGCAACGTGGGACATCGTGGGACATCGCAGGACACCGTGGGATGCGAGCGTATTAGCTTTAATTAATCATAAGATAGATACCTATGTTATGTACATTGTAAGCTCATTCTGTACAAAGATACTTATCTATCTTGGAACGACAAATAAAGATCTCGTCTCTCTTGATCCCCTCGCTTACCATACTGGAAAAATTGTTCCCACGATATATCGGTTCGCGATCACTCAGTTCTTTCAAACTGTCGCGTGGCGTACTCGCTCGCGTGTATTTCGGGTGCGTGCGGGTCAATGTGCTCTGGGCAACTCTTCGGATTCGTAAGTCGCCCAAGGACAGCTCTGTCTTGGTGACTGCTCAACGTTTGCATCGGATCACGGGAGTTGTCGTCGTGCCGGTGATGCTTGCTAATCTGTTGGGGATTCAGTCGTGGATCTGCAGTCCTGTCCGATTGGTACTTCGGTACTCGGTCAGGGACCAGCAATTTCACGTCCTCCGTAATCCTGTTCGGCCCCGCGGGAGTGGACCCCACTGTTCAGTTGAGGTATTGCCTTCGTAATCCTGTTCAGTGGTCCCTCCCCGTGAGTGGACCCCACTGTTCAGTTGGGGCCTCGTGCCTTGGTAATCCTGTTCAGCGGTCCCTCCCTGTGAGTGGACCCCACTGTTCAGTTGGGGCCTCTTGCCTTCGTAATCCTGTTCAGCGGTCCCTCCCCGGGTTCCACTTGTTCAGTTGGAGTGTGTCAAGTTGCTGGCCTATGTGCTGGATCCACGGCTGAATTACTAGTGGATCACTGGCATCATCTGTCGGCGCCATCGACCGCGACTCGTGTAAGTTTCGAACGGCGAAACAGGAATCGAGTTACGGCCAATTCTTGGGCTTTCCGTTGAACCTCGGGGTTATCTCGTGTACGGGGGTACGTCGCGTAGGTTTGTTAGTTCTTTCGAGAGATCGCGATCTCGTCCGTTTCGGGACAGTGTCAGTAGCTTCATCTTCTTCTTTTCGCTCCAAGTTAGATAAATGTGTCTTTGATACCGAATGTTGCCAGTAGGGATGCGAATTATTGTTTATTTGTACTGATCGATGTAATCGTTGTGTGGGAGACAGATGATGCGTTACGTATGCCTTGTTCTACGTTTGTAAAGATTCATGTTAGCGCTGCGTTGGAGATATGTGTTTCGCAGTTAGACTACGAAACAACTATTTCTTTACGCAGGCCCATGGTCAAGTAGTGTCAAAACTGGACATTCTGCCAATAGGTTGAATGTCGAGATCGATGTGTAGTGTTAAATAACCCATGGGCGGGTCTCGTGCGTAGTCACCTCCTCGTGGTGAGACCTGGTAATTGGCATCGTTTTCCAAAAATTAATCAGTAGATTAATCTTTGGAAAACGATACCAAGCCAAGAACTACGCAACAGTCCAGTTTGGATCAACAAAAGCCCCTAAGATCATTTTGGATGATCTACACTGGACTGCACTATTAATTTATAACATTTAAGCCATTAATTTACAATATTTACGTCATGAATTTACAACAATAAGTCACAAATTCATAACATTTAAGCTATTAATTTTTACATTTATACCATTAATTCCTAACACTCAAACTATTAATTTATAACACTTAAGCTATTAATTTATAACATTTAAGCAAATAATTAACAACGATTAAACTATTAATTTATAACAATTGAAACAATAATTGGCACATTTAAAACATTAATTTATAAGAATCAAACCATTCCTCGAGGAATCAGTAAGTCTCGCGCTAATAGCCCAATACATCGATAGACTTAACGAAGAAATACGTAACCGCGATTACAACCAATTAGATCATATTATTTGCTACATAATTAATAACTGTATCACGTACAGCGATGCAGGCGGTATTGAAGAAATAAAGCCATTTTATGTTACAACTATAACGAGTAAATTTAATCGTTTAACTTGTGAAGAATTAAAAAGGTACCTGACTTCTAAATAAGCATTAAATAAGAATCTTAAATATCGCAAACAGTGATGTAGGTGTTACTCAAGAAAAAAGAACGTTTTATTTTTTAATTAGCACGAGTAAATGAACGAATATCGATAATATAATATAACGCTTAATATGAATTTTATCTGTCTGATTATTTAATAGCTTAACTTATTTCACAGTAACGTCATCGACTGCACTTAGGCTCTTTTCCCTTTTTGTCCAAACTAATCGATAGTCGAAAACTAGTATCATGTAGGTGTGAATATAGTCTTAGTTTGTAGAAACTATTAAAATGATAAAAATGGATATCGTATTAAATCGTAAAAGATGCCAATTTACGATAAAAATTAAGAAATCGTTCAATTTGATTTTGTTACAATGGAAAAACCGTCTCCTGCTATGTCAAAAAATCGTTACCGTTTGATTAACAAACCGACGCCTTGTTATGTTATATAAGGAACACGGAGGTCGCGCGCGAGCTCTTTTGTGCCTGAAATTCCGGAGAGTGAACATCGAAGAAGAACATAAATATCAGGTAAGTAAGAAAAAATATCAAACAACAACATTGTAACTAGTAATTTATAACGTCTAAACCATTAATTTACAACACTTAAGCTATTAATTTATAACATTCAAGCCATTAATCTATAACATTTAAGGAATTAATTTATAACGTCTAAACTATTAATTTATAACATTTATGCTATTAATTTATAACATTTAAGCCATTAATTTACAGCATTTAAAGTGTTATTTTATACATTTAAGCCAATAATTTACAACATTTAAGCAATTAATTTATAACATTTAAACTATTAATTTCTAACATTTAAGCCATTAATTTCTAACATTTAAGCAATTAATTGACAACATCTGAGCCACTAATTTACAACATTCAAACTGTTGTTTTATACATTTAAGCTATTAATTTATAACATTTAAGCTATTAATTTATAACATTTAAGCCATTAATTTCTATCTTTTGAACTGTTATTTTATACATTTAGCCATTAATTTATAACATTTAAGCTATTAATTTACAACATCTAAGCCACTAATTTACAATATTTAAACTATTAATTTATATCATCTAAGCCATTAATGTATAATATTTAAGCCATTAATTTATAATATTTAAGCCATTAAATTATAACATTCAAGCTATTAATTTATAACATTTAAACTGTTAATTTATAACATTTAAACCATTAATTTACAGCATTTAATGTGTTATTTTATACATTTAAGCCATTAATTTATAACATTTAAGCTATTAATTTATAACATTTAAGCCATTAATTTCTAACTTTTGAACTGTTATTTTATACATTTTGCCAATAATTTATAACATTTAAACTATTAATTTATATCATCTAAGCCATTAAATTATGACATTTAAGCTATTAATTTACAACATCTAAGCCACTAATTTACAATATTTAAACTATTAATTTATATCATCTAAGCCATTAATTTATAATATTTAAGCCATTAATCTAAAACAATTCCTCCATTAATTCTTAACAACTATACCAATAATTTATAACCATATTCTCCCATTAATTCAAAGTAATTGTGCTCTTAATTTATAACAGTTGTACCATTAATCGGAAGCAACTCTACATTCATTGATTTAAATCAGTACCATCAATGTGAGTGAATTAATGGTTTATATTGTATTATTTTATTAACGAAATCTTTCAGGTCCCTGGATTGCTATTTTATTTCTATATAGCATTATTTTTTAATTTTAAATACAGTACTTAATTTCTCATTTCACTATTTTGTATAAAAGCAGTGGTAACGCAGAGTGTAATTTTAAGATGTAATTTTCCATGTCTGCTAAAAACCAAGGAAACAACACCATATTCATGGAATCAAGGAAGCAAGTGTAGTTTAACCGAAGGCAACGACATCTTATCTGTAGCTGCACATGAGTCATAGGACATTTCAAATAGTGTTGTTGTTTTGCCTTGGAGTACCAAAACCGTTAGATTACAAGTAATTTAAAAACAAATAAACTCCGGACAAAACAATGCCGCCGCTACAATGTCGCTTTATTATAAAATAATTTTACATCTCTGCTTCCAATGCGTAAAAACTCATATGTAAATGGGACCCGAGCGTAGTTACCTCCTCGTGTTTGGTCCCGGTAATTGGTATCGTTTTCCAAATAATAATACACCAAGTACTATTTCGAATATTAGTATTATTATTCGAAAACGATATCAAGCTAAAAACTACTTGAATATAGTCTGGTCTTGATCACCCAAAATAGTTTTGGTGATCTAAACTGGACTAATACCCCCCCGCGGGGGCAACGTGGGACATCGTGGGACATCGCAGGACACCGTGGGATGCGAGCGTATTAGCTTTAATTAATCATAAGATAGATACCTATGTTATGTACATTGTAAGCTCATTCTGTACAAAGATACTTATCTATCTTGGAACGACAAATAAAGATCTCGTCTCTCTTGATCCCCTCGCTTACCATACTGGAAAAATTGTTCCCACGATATATCGGTTCGCGATCACTCAGTTCTTTCAAACTGTCGCGTGGCGTACTCGCTCGCGTGTATTTCGGGTGCGTGCGGGTCAATGTGCTCTGGGCAACTCTTCGGATTCGTAAGTCGCCCAAGGACAGCTCTGTCTTGGTGACTGCTCAACGTTTGCATCGGATCACGGGAGTTGTCGTCGTGCCGGTGATGCTTGCTAATCTGTTGGGGATTCAGTCGTGGATCTGCAGTCCTGTCCGATTGGTACTTCGGTACTCGGTCAGGGACCAGCAATTTCACGTCCTCCGTAATCCTGTTCGGCCCCGCGGGAGTGGACCCCACTGTTCAGTTGAGGTATTGCCTTCGTAATCCTGTTCAGTGGTCCCTCCCCGTGAGTGGACCCCACTGTTCAGTTGGGGCCTCGTGCCTTGGTAATCCTGTTCAGCGGTCCCTCCCTGTGAGTGGACCCCACTGTTCAGTTGGGGCCTCTTGCCTTCGTAATCCTGTTCAGCGGTCCCTCCCCGGGTTCCACTTGTTCAGTTGGAGTGTGTCAAGTTGCTGGCCTATGTGCTGGATCCACGGCTGAATTACTAGTGGATCACTGGCATCATCTGTCGGCGCCATCGACCGCGACTCGTGTAAGTTTCGAACGGCGAAACAGGAATCGAGTTACGGCCAATTCTTGGGCTTTCCGTTGAACCTCGGGGTTATCTCGTGTACGGGGGTACGTCGCGTAGGTTTGTTAGTTCTTTCGAGAGATCGCGATCTCGTCCGTTTCGGGACAGTGTCAGTAGCTTCATCTTCTTCTTTTCGCTCCAAGTTAGATAAATGTGTCTTTGATACCGAATGTTGCCAGTAGGGATGCGAATTATTGTTTATTTGTACTGATCGATGTAATCGTTGTGTGGGAGACAGATGATGCGTTACGTATGCCTTGTTCTACGTTTGTAAAGATTCATGTTAGCGCTGCGTTGGAGATATGTGTTTCGCAGTTAGACTACGAAACAACTATTTCTTTACGCAGGCCCATGGTCAAGTAGTGTCAAAACTGGACATTCTGCCAATAGGTTGAATGTCGAGATCGATGTGTAGTGTTAAATAACCCATGGGCGGGTCTCGTGCGTAGTCACCTCCTCGTGGTGAGACCTGGTAATTGGCATCGTTTTCCAAAAATTAATCAGTAGATTAATCTTTGGAAAACGATACCAAGCCAAGAACTACGCAACAGTCCAGTTTGGATCAACAAAAGCCCCTAAGATCATTTTGGATGATCTACACTGGACTGCACTATTAATTTATAACATTTAAGCCATTAATTTACAATATTTACGTCATGAATTTACAACAATAAGTCACAAATTCATAACATTTAAGCTATTAATTTTTACATTTATACCATTAATTCCTAACACTCAAACTATTAATTTATAACACTTAAGCTATTAATTTATAACATTTAAGCAAATAATTAACAACGATTAAACTATTAATTTATAACAATTGAAACAATAATTGGCACATTTAAAACATTAATTTATAAGAATCAAACCATTCCTCGAGGAATCAGTAAGTCTCGCGCTAATAGCCCAATACATCGATAGACTTAACGAAGAAATACGTAACCGCGATTACAACCAATTAGATCATATTATTTGCTACATAATTAATAACTGTATCACGTACAGCGATGCAGGCGGTATTGAAGAAATAAAGCCATTTTATGTTACAACTATAACGAGTAAATTTAATCGTTTAACTTGTGAAGAATTAAAAAGGTACCTGACTTCTAAATAAGCATTAAATAAGAATCTTAAATATCGCAAACAGTGATGTAGGTGTTACTCAAGAAAAAAGAACGTTTTATTTTTTAATTAGCACGAGTAAATGAACGAATATCGATAATATAATATAACGCTTAATATGAATTTTATCTGTCTGATTATTTAATAGCTTAACTTATTTCACAGTAACGTCATCGACTGCACTTAGGCTCTTTTCCCTTTTTGTCCAAACTAATCGATAGTCGAAAACTAGTATCATGTAGGTGTGAATATAGTCTTAGTTTGTAGAAACTATTAAAATGATAAAAATGGATATCGTATTAAATCGTAAAAGATGCCAATTTACGATAAAAATTAAGAAATCGTTCAATTTGATTTTGTTACAATGGAAAAACCGTCTCCTGCTATGTCAAAAAATCGTTACCGTTTGATTAACAAACCGACGCCTTGTTATGTTATATAAGGAACACGGAGGTCGCGCGCGAGCTCTTTTGTGCCTGAAATTCCGGAGAGTGAACATCGAAGAAGAACATAAATATCAGGTAAGTAAGAAAAAATATCAAACAACAACATTGTAACTAGTAATTTATAACGTCTAAACCATTAATTTACAACACTTAAGCTATTAATTTATAACATTCAAGCCATTAATCTATAACATTTAAGGAATTAATTTATAACGTCTAAACTATTAATTTATAACATTTATGCTATTAATTTATAACATTTAAGCCATTAATTTCTAACTTTTGAACTGTTATTTTATACATTTAGCCATTAATTTATAACATTTAAACTATTAATTTATATCATCTAAGCCATTAAATTATAACATTCAAGCTATTAATTTATAACATTTAAACTGTTAATTTATAACATTTAAACCATTAATTTACAGCATTTAATGTGTTATTTTATACATTTAAGCCATTAATTTATAACATTTAAGCTATTAATTTATAACATTTATGCCATTAATTTCTAACTTTTGAACTGTTATTTTATACATTTTGCCAATAATTTATAACATTTAAACTATTAATTTATATCATCTAAGCCATTAAATTATAACATTTAAGCTATTAATTTACAACATCTAAGCCACTAATTTACAATATTTAAACTAATAATTTATATCATCTAAGCCTTTAATTTATAATATTTAAGCCATTAATCTAAAACAATTCCTCCATTAATTCTTAACAACTATACCAATAATTTATAACCATATTCTCCCATTAATTCAAAGTAATTGTGCTCTTAATTTATAACAGTTGTACCATTAATCGGAAGCAACTCTACATTCATTGATTTAAATCAGTACCATCAATGTGAGTGAATTAATGATTTATATTGTATTATTTTATTAACGAAATCTTTCAGGTCCCTGGATTGCTATTTTATTTCTATATAGCATTATTTTTTAATTTTAAATACAGTACTTAATTTCTCATTTCACTATTTTGTATAAAAGCAGTGGTAACGCAGAGTGTAATTTTAAGATGTAATTTTCCATGTCTGCTAAAAACCAAGGAAACAACACCATATTCATGGAATCAAGGAAGCAAGTGTAGTTTAACCGAAGGCAACGACATCTTATCTGTAGCTGCACATGAGTCATAGGACATTTCAAATAGTGTTGTTGTTTTGCCTCGGAGTACCAAAACCGTTAGATTACAAGTAATTTAAAAACAAATAAACTCCGGACAAAACAATGCCGCCGCTACAATGTCGCTTTATTATAAAATAATTTTACATCTCTGCTTCCAATGCGTAAAAACTCATATGTAAATGGGACCCGAGCGTAGTTACCTCCTCGTGGTGGGTCCCGGTAATTGGTATCGTTTTCCAAATAATAATACACCAAGTACTATTTCGAATATTAGTATTATTATTCGAAAACGATATCAAGCTAAAAACTACTTGAATATAGTCTGGTCTTGATCACCCAAAATAGTTTTGGTGATCTAAACTGGACTAATACCCCCCCGCGGGGGCAACGTGGGACATCGTGGGACATCGCAGGACACCGTGGGATGCGAGCGTATTAGCTTTAATTAATCATAAGATAGATACCTATGTTATGTACATTGTAAGCTCATTCTGTACAAAGATACTTATCTATCTTGGAACGACAAATAAAGATCTCGTCTCTCTTGATCCCCTCGCTTACCATACTGGAAAAATTGTTCCCACGATATATCGGTTCGCGATCACTCAGTTCTTTCAAACTGTCGCGTGGCGTACTCGCTCGCGTGTATTTCGGGTGCGTGCGGGTCAATGTGCTCTAGACAACTCTTCGGATTCGTAAGTCGCCCAAGGACAGCTCTATCTTGGTGACTGCTCAACGTTTGCATCGGATCACGGGAGTTGTCGTCGTGCCGGTGATGCTTGCTAATCTGTTGGGGATTCAGTCGTGGATCTACAGTCCTGTCCGATTGGTACTTCGGTACTCGGTCAGGGACCAGCAATTTCACGTCCTCCGTAATCCTGTTCGGCCCCGCGGGAGTGGACCACACTGTTCAGTTGAGGTATTGCCTTCGTAATCCTGTTCAGCGGTCCCTCCCCGTGAGTGGACCCCACTGTTCAGTTGGGGCCTCGTGCCTTGGTAATCCTGTTCAGCAGTCCCTCCCTGTGAGTGGACCCCACTGTTCAGTTGGGGCCTCTTGCCTTCGTAATCCTGTTCAGCGGTCCCTCCCCGGGTTCCACTTGTTCAGTTGGAGTGTGTCAAGTTGCTGGCCTATGTGCTGGATCCACGGCTGAATTACTAGTGGATCACTGGCATCATCTGTCGGCGCCATCGACCGCGACTCGTGTAAGTTTCGAACGGCGAAACAGGAATCGAGTTACGGCCAATTCTTGGGCTTTCCGTTGAACCTCGGGGTTATCTCGTGTACGGGGGTACGTCGCGTAGGTTTGTTAGTTCTTTCGAGAGATCGCGATCTCGTCCGTTTCGGGACAGTGTCAGTAGCTTCATCTTCTTCTTTTCGCTCCAAGTTAGATAAATGTGTCTTTGATACCGAATGTTGCCAGTAGGGATGCGAATTATTGTTTATTTGTACTGATCGATGTAATCGTTGTGTGGGAGACAGATGATGCGTTACGTATGCCTTGTTCTACGTTTGTAAAGATTCATGTTAGCGCTGCGTTGGAGATATGTGTTTCGCAGTTAGACTACGAAACAACTATTTCTTTACGCAGGCCCATGGTCAAGTAGTGTCAAAACTGGACATTCTGCCAATAGGTTGAATGTCGAGATCGATGTGTAGTGTTAAATAACCCATGGGCGGGTCTCGTGCGTAGTCACCTCCTCGTGGTGAGACCTGGTAATTGGCATCGTTTTCCAAAAATTAATCAGTAGATTAATCTTTGGAAAACGATACCAAGCCAAGAACTACGCAACAGTCCAGTTTGGATCAACAAAAGCCCCTAAGATCATTTTGGATGATCTACACTGGACTGCACTATTAATTTATAACATTTAAGCCATTAATTTACAATATTTACGTCATGAATTTACAACAATAAGTCACAAATTCATAACATTTAAGCTATTAATTTTTACATTTATACCATTAATTCCTAACACTCAAACTATTAATTTATAACACTTAAGCTATTAATTTATAACATTTAAGCAAATAATTAACAACGATTAAACTATTAATTTATAACAATTGAAACAATAATTGGCACATTTAAAACATTAATTTATAAGAATCAAACCATTCCTCGAGGAATCAGTAAGTCTCGCGCTAATAGCCCAATACATCGATAGACTTAACGAAGAAATACGTAACCGCGATTACAACCAATTAGATCATATTATTTGCTACATAATTAATAACTGTATCACGTACAGCGATGCAGGCGGTATTGAAGAAATAAAGCCATTTTATGTTACAACTATAACGAGTAAATTTAATCGTTTAACTTGTGAAGAATTAAAAAGGTACCTGACTTCTAAATAAGCATTAAATAAGAATCTTAAATATCGCAAACAGTGATGTAGGTGTTACTCAAGAAAAAAGAACGTTTTATTTTTTAATTAGCACGAGTAAATGAACGAATATCGATAATATAATATAACGCTTAATATGAATTTTATCTGTCTGATTATTTAATAGCTTAACTTATTTCACAGTAACGTCATCGACTGCACTTAGGCTCTTTTCCCTTTTTGTCCAAACTAATCGATAGTCGAAAACTAGTATCATGTAGGTGTGAATATAGTCTTAGTTTGTAGAAACTATTAAAATGATAAAAATGGATATCGTATTAAATCGTAAAAGATGCCAATTTACGATAAAAATTAAGAAATCGTTCAATTTGATTTTGTTACAATGGAAAAACCGTCTCCTGCTATGTCAAAAAATCGTTACCGTTTGATTAACAAACCGACGCCTTGTTATGTTATATAAGGAACACGGAGGTCGCGCGCGAGCTCTTTTGTGCCTGAAATTCCGGAGAGTGAACATCGAAGAAGAACATAAATATCAGGTAAGTAAGAAAAAATATCAAACAACAACATTGTAACTAGTAATTTATAACGTCTAAACCATTAATTTACAACACTTAAGCTATTAATTTATAACATTCAAGCCATTAATTTATAACATTTAAGGAATTAATTTATAACGTCTAAACTATTAATTTATAACATTTATGCTATTAATTTATAACATTTAAGCCATTAATTTCTAACTTTTGAACTGTTATTTTATACATTTAGCCATTAATTTATAACATTTAAACTATTAATTTATATCATCTAAGCCATTAAATTATAACATTCAAGCTATTAATTTATAACATTTAAACTGTTAATTTATAACATTTAAACCATTAATTTACAGCATTTAATGTGTTATTTTATACATTTAAGCCATTAATTTATAACATTTAAGCTATTAATTTATAACATTTAAGCCATTAATTTCTAACTTTTGAACTGTTATTTTATACATTTTGCCAATAATTTATAACATTTAAACTATTAATTTATATCATCTAAGCCATTAAATTATAACATTTAAGCTATTAATTTACAACATCTAAGCCACTAATTTACAATATTTAAACTATTAATTTATATCATCTAAGCCATTAATTTATAATATTTAAGCCATTAATCTAAAACAATTCCTCCATTAATTCTTAACAACTATACCAATAATTTATAACCATATTCTCCCATTAATTCAAAGTAATTGTGCTCTTAATTTATAACAGTTGTACCATTAATCGGAAGCAACTCTACATTCATTGATTTAAATCAGTACCATCAATGTGAGTGAATTAATGATTTATATTGTATTATTTTATTAACGAAATCTTTCAGGTCCCTGGATTGCTATTTTATTTCTATATAGCATTATTTTTTAATTTTAAATACAGTACTTAATTTCTCATTTCACTATTTTGTATAAAAGCAGTGGTAACGCAGAGTGTAATTTTAAGATGTAATTTTCCATGTCTGCTAAAAACCAAGGAAACAACACCATATTCATGGAATCAAGGAAGCAAGTGTAGTTTAACCGAAGGCAACGACATCTTATCTGTAGCTGCACATGAGTCATAGGACATTTCAAATAGTGTTGTTGTTTTGCCTCGGAGTACCAAAACCGTTAGATTACAAGTAATTTAAAAACAAATAAACTCCGGACAAAACAATGCCGCCGCTACAATGTCGCTTTATTATAAAATAATTTTACATCTCTGCTTCCAATGCGTAAAAACTCATATGTAAATGGGACCCGAGCGTAGTTACCTCCTCGTGGTGGGTCCCGGTAATTGGTATCGTTTTCCAAATAATAATACACCAAGTACTATTTCGAATATTAGTATTATTATTCGAAAACGATATCAAGCTAAAAACTACTTGAATATAGTCTGGTCTTGATCACCCAAAATAGTTTTGGTGATCTAAACTGGACTAATACCCCCCCGCGGGGGCAACGTGGGACATCGTGGGACATCGCAGGACACCGTGGGATGCGAGCGTATTAGCTTTAATTAATCATAAGATAGATACCTATGTTATGTACATTGTAAGCTCATTCTGTACAAAGATACTTATCTATCTTGGAACGACAAATAAAGATCTCGTCTCTCTTGATCCCCTCGCTTACCATACTGGAAAAATTGTTCCCACGATATATCGGTTCGCGATCACTCAGTTCTTTCAAACTGTCGCGTGGCGTACTCGCTCGCGTGTATTTCGGGTGCGTGCGGGTCAATGTGCTCTAGACAACTCTTCGGATTCGTAAGTCGCCCAAGGACAGCTCTATCTTGGTGACTGCTCAACGTTTGCATCGGATCACGGGAGTTGTCGTCGTGCCGGTGATGCTTGCTAATCTGTTGGGGATTCAGTCGTGGATCTACAGTCCTGTCCGATTGGTACTTCGGTACTCGGTCAGGGACCAGCAATTTCACGTCCTCCGTAATCCTGTTCGGCCCCGCGGGAGTGGACCACACTGTTCAGTTGAGGTATTGCCTTCGTAATCCTGTTCAGCGGTCCCTCCCCGTGAGTGGACCCCACTGTTCAGTTGGGGCCTCGTGCCTTGGTAATCCTGTTCAGCAGTCCCTCCCTGTGAGTGGACCCCACTGTTCAGTTGGGGCCTCTTGCCTTCGTAATCCTGTTCAGCGGTCCCTCCCCGGGTTCCACTTGTTCAGTTGGAGTGTGTCAAGTTGCTGGCCTATGTGCTGGATCCACGGCTGAATTACTAGTGGATCACTGGCATCATCTGTCGGCGCCATCGACCGCGACTCGTGTAAGTTTCGAACGGCGAAACAGGAATCGAGTTACGGCCAATTCTTGGGCTTTCCGTTGAACCTCGGGGTTATCTCGTGTACGGGGGTACGTCGCGTAGGTTTGTTAGTTCTTTCGAGAGATCGCGATCTCGTCCGTTTCGGGACAGTGTCAGTAGCTTCATCTTCTTCTTTTCGCTCCAAGTTAGATAAATGTGTCTTTGATACCGAATGTTGCCAGTAGGGATGCGAATTATTGTTTATTTGTACTGATCGATGTAATCGTTGTGTGGGAGATAGATGATGCGTTACGTATGCCTTGTTCTACGTTTGTAAAGATTCATGTTAGCGCTGCGTTGGAGATATGTGTTTCGCAGTTAGACTACGAAACAACTATTTCTTTACGCAGGCCCATGGTCAAGTAGTGTCAAAACTGGACATTCTGCCAATAGGTTGAATGTCGAGATCGATGTGTAGTGTTAAATAACCCATGGGCGGGTCTCGTGCGTAGTCACCTCCTCGTGGTGAGACCTGGTAATTGGCATCGTTTTCCAATAATTAATCAGTCGATTAATCTTTGGAAAACGATACCAAGCCAAGAACTACGCAACAGTCCAGTTTGGATCAACAAAAGCCCATAAGATCATTTTGGATGATCTACACTGGACTGCACTATTAATTTATAACATTTAAGCCATTAATTTACAATATTTACGTCATGAATTTACAACAATAAGTCACAAATTCATAACATTTAAGCTACTAATTTTTACATTTATACCATTAATTCCTAACACTCAAACTATTAATTTATAACACTTAAGCTATTAATTTATAACATTTAAGCAAATAATTAACAACGATTAAACTATTAATTTATAACAATTGAAACAATAATTGGCACATTTAAAACATTAATTTATAAGAATCAAACCATTCCTCGAGGAATCAGTAAGTCTCGCGCTAATAGCCCAATACATCGATAGACTTAACGAAGAAATACGTAACCGCGATTACAACCAATTAGATCATATTATTTGCTACATAATTAATAACTGTATCACGTACAGCGATGCAGGCGGTATTGAAGAAATAAAGCCATTTTATGTTACAACTATAACGAGTAAATTTAATCGTTTAACTTGTGAAGAATTAAAAAGGTACCTGACTTCCAAATAAGCATTAAATAAGAATCTTAAATATCGCAAACAGTGATGTAGGTGTTACTGAAGAAAAAAGAACGTTTTATTTTTTAATTAGCACGAGTAAATGAACGAATATCGATAATATAATATAACGCTTAATATGAATTTTATCTGTCTGATTATATAATAGCTTAACTTATTTCACAGTAACGTCATCGACTGCACTTAGGCTCTTTTCCCTTTTTGTCCAAACTAATCGATAGTCGAAAACTAGTATCATGTAGGTGTGAATATAGTCTTAGTTTGTAGAAACTATTAAAATGATAAAAATGGATATCGTATTAAATCGTAAAAGATGCCAATTTACGATAAAAATTAAGAAATCGTTCAATTTGATTTTGTTACAATGGAAAAACCGTCTCCTGCTATGTCAAAAAATCGTTACCGTTTGATTAACAAACTGACGCCTTGTTAAGTTATATAAGGAACACGGAAGTCGCGCGCGAGCTCTTTTGTGCCTGAAATTCCGGAGAGTGAACATCGAAGAAGAACATAAATATCAGGTAAGTAAGAAAAAATATCAAACAACAACATTGTAACTAGTAATTTATAACGTCTAAACCATTAATTTACAACACTTAAGCTATTAATTTATAACATTCAAGCCATTAATTTATAACATTTAAGGAATTAATTTATAACGTCTAAACTATTAATTTATAACATTTAAACTGTTAATTTATAACATTTAAACCATTAATTTACAGCATTTAATGTGTTATTTTATACATTTAAGCCATTAATTTATAACATTTAAGCTATTAATTTATAACATTTAAGCCATTAATTTCTAACTTTTGAACTGTTATTTTATACATTTTGCCAATAATTTATAACATTTAAACTATTAATTTATATCATCTAAGCCACTAAATTATAACATTTAAGCTATTAATTTACAACATCTAAGCCACTAATTTACAATATTTAAACTATTAATTTATATCATCTAAGCCATTAATTTATAATATTTAAGCCATTAATCTAAAACAATTCCTCCATTAATTCTTAACAACTATACCAATAATTTATAACCATATTCTCCCATTAATTCAAAGTAATTGTGCTCTTAATTTATAACAGTTGTACCATTAATCGGAAGCAACTCTACATTCATTGATTTAAATCAGTACCATCAATGTGAGAGAATTAATGATTTATATTGTATTATTTTATTAACGAAATCTTTCAGGTCCCTGGATTGCTATTTTATTTCTATATAGCATTATTTTTTAATTTTAAATACAGTACTTAATTTCTCATTTCACTATTTTGTATAAAAGCAGTGGTAACGCAGAGTGTAATTTTAAGATGTAATTTTCCATGTCTGCTAAAAACCAAGGAAACAACACCATATTCATGGAATCAAGGAAGCAAGTGTAGTTTAACCGAAGGCAACGACATCTTATCTGTAGCTGCACATGAGTCATAGGACATTTCAAATAGTGTTGTTGTTTTGCCTCGGAGTACCAAAACCGTTAGATTACAAGTAATTTAAAAACAAATAAACTCCGGACAAAACAATGCCGCCTCTACAATGTCGCTTTATTATAAAATAATTTTACATCTCTGCTTCCAATGCGTAAAAACTCATATGTAAATGGGACCCGAGCGTAGTTACCTCCTCGTGGTGGGTCCCGGTAATTGGTATCGTTTTCCAAATAATAATACACCAAGTACTATTTCGAATATTAGTATTATTATTCGAAAACGATATCAAGCTAAAAACTACTTGAATATAGTCTGGTCTTGATCACCCAAAATAGTTTTGGTGATCTAAAGTGGACTAATATCCCCCCCCCCCGCGGGGGCAACGTGGGACATCGTGGGACATCGCAGGACACCGTGGGATGCGAGCGTATTAGCTTTAATTAATCATAAGATAGACACCTATGTTATGTACATTGTAAGCTCATTCTGTACAAAGATACTTATCTATCTTGGAACGACAAATAAAGATCTCGTCTCTCTTGATCCCCTCGCATACCATACTGGAAAAATTGTTCCCACGATATATCGGTTCGCGATCACTCAGTTCTTTCAAACTGTCGCGTGGCGTACTCGCTCGCGTGTATTTCGGGTGCGTGCGGGTCAATGTGCTCTAGATAACTTTTCGGATTCGTAAGTCGCCCAAGGACAGCTCTGTCTTGGTGACTGCTCAACGTTTGCATCGGATCACGGGAGTTGTCGTCGTGCCGGTGATGCCTGCTAATCTGTTGGGGATTCAGTCGTGGATCTGCAGTCCTGTCCGATTGGTACTTCGGTACTCGGTCAGGGACCAGCAATTTCACGTCCTCCGTAATCCTGTTCGGCCCCGCGGGAGTGGACCCCACTGTTCAGTTGAGGTATTGCCTTCGTAATCCTGTTCAGCGGTCCCTCCCCGTGAGTGGACCCCACTGTTCAGTTGGGGCCTCGTGCCTTGGTAATCCTGTTCAGCGGTCCCTCCCTGTGTGTGGACCCCACTGTTCAGTTGGGGCCTCTTGCCTTCGTAATCCTGTTCAGCGGTCTCTCCCCGGGTTCCACTTGTTCAGTTGGAGTGTGTCAAGTTGCTGGCCTATGTGCTGGATCCACGGCTGAATTACTAGTGGATCACTGGCATCATCTGTCGGCGCCATCGACCGCGACTCGTGTAAGTTTCGAACGGCGAAACAGGAATCGAGTTACGGCCAATTCTTGGGCTTTCCGTTGAACCTCGGGTTTATCTCGTGTACGGGGGTACGTCGCGTAGGTTTGTTAGTTCTTTCGAGAGATCGCGATCTCGTCCGTTTCGGGACAGTGTCAGTAGCTTCATCTTCTTCTTTTCGTTCCAAGTTAGATAAATGTGTCTTTGATACCGAATGTTGCCAGTAGGGATGCGAATTATTGTATATTTGTACTGATCGATGTAATCGTTGTGTGGGAGATAGATGATGCGTTACGTATGCCTTGTTCTACGTTTGTAAAGATTCATGTTCGCGCTGCGTTGGAGATATGTGTTTCGCAGTTAGACTACGAAACAACTATTTCTTTACGCAGGCCCATGGTCAAGTAGTGTCAAAACTGGATATTCTGCCAATAGGTTGAATGTCGAGATCGATGTGTAGTGTTAAATAACCCATGGGCGGGTCTCGTGCGTAGTCACCTCCTCGTGGTGAGACCTGGTAATTGCCATCGTTTTCCAAAAATTAATCAGTCGATTAATCTTTGGAAAACGATACCAAGCCAAGAACTACGCAACAGTCCAGTTTGGATCAACAAAAGCCGCTAAGATCATTTTGGATCATCTACACTGGACTGCACTATTAATTTATAACATTTAAGCCATTAATTTACAATATTTACGTCATGAATTTACAACAATAAGTCACAAATTCATAACATTTAAGCTATTAATTTTTACATTTATACCATTAATTCCTAACACTCAAACTATTAATTTATAACACTTAAGCTATTAATTTATAACATTTAAGCAAATAATTAACAACGATTAAACTATTAATTTATAACAATTGAAACAATAATTGGCACATTTAAAACATTAATTTATAAGCATCAAACCATTCCTCGAGGAATCAGTAAGTCTCGCGCTAATAGCCCAATACATCGATAGATTTAACGAAGAAATACGTAACCGCGATTACAACCAATTAGATCATATTATTTGCTACATAATTAATAACTGTATCACGTACAGCGATGCAGGCGGTATTGAAGAAATAAAGCCATTTTATGTTACAACTATAACGAGTAAATTTAATCGTTTAACTTGTGAAGAATTAAAAAGGTACCTGACTTCTAAATAAGCATTAAATAAGAATCTTAAATATCGCAAACAGTGATGTAGGTGTTACTCAAGAAAAAAGAACGTTTTATTTTTTAATTAGCACGAGTAAATGAACGAATATCGATAATATAATATAACGCCTAATATGAATTTTATCTGTCTGATTATTTAATAGCTTAACTTATTTCACAGTAACGTCATCGACTGCCCTTAGGCTCTTTTCCCTTTTTGTCCAAACTAATCGATAGCCGAAAACTAGTATCATGTAGGTGTGAATATAGTCTTAGTTTGTAGAAACTATTAAAATGATAAAAATGGATATCGTATTAAATCGTAAAAGATGCCAATTTACGAGAAAAATTAAGAAATCGTTCAATTTGATTTTGTTACAATGGAAAAACCGTCTCCTGCTATGTCAAAAAATCGTTACCGTTTGATTAACAAACCGACGCCTTGTTAAGTTATATAAGGAACACGGAAGTCGCGCGCGAGCTCTTTTGTGCCTGAAATTCCGGAGAGTGAACATCGAAGAAGAACATAAATATCAGGTAAGTAAGAAAAAATATCAAACAACAACATTGTAACTAGTAATTTATAACGTCTAAACAATTAATTTACAACACTTAAGCTATTAATTTATAACATTCAAGCCATTAATTTATAACATTTAAGGAATTAATTTATAACGTCTAAACTATTAATTTATAACATTTATGCTATTAATTTATAACATTTAAGCCATTAATTTCTAACTTTTGAACTGTTATTTTATACATTTAGCCATTAATTTATAACATTTAAACTATTAATTTATATCATCTAAGCCATTAAATTATAACATTCAAGCTATTAATTTATAACATTTAAGCTATTAATTAACAACATCTAAGCCATTAATTTACAACATTTAATGTGTTATTTTATACATTTAAGCTATTAATTTATAACATTTAAGCTATTAATTTATAACATTTAAGCCATTAATTTCTAACTTTTGAACTGTTATTTTATAAATTTAGCCATTAATTTATAACATTTAAACTATTAATTTATATCATCTAAGCCATTAAATTATAACATTTAAGCTATTAATTTACAACATCTAAGCCACTAATTTACAATATTTAAACTATTAATTTATATCATCTAAGCCATTAATTTATAATATTTAAGCCATTAATCTAAAACAATTCCTCCATTAATTCTTAACAACTATACCAATAATTTATAACCATATTCTCCCATTAATTCAAAGTAATTGTGCTCTTAATTTATAACAGTTGTACCATTAATCGGAAGCAACTCTACATTCATTGATTTAAATCAGTACCATCAATGTGAGTGAATTAATGATTTATATTGTATTATTTTATTAACGAAATCTTTCAGGTCCCTGGATTGCTATTTTATTTCTATATAGCATTATTTTTTAATTTTAAATACAGTACTTAATTTCTCATTTCACTATTTTGTATAAAAGCAGTGGTAACGCAGAGTGTAATTTTAAGATGTAATTTTCCATGTCTGCTAAAAACCAAGGAAACAACACCATATTCATGGAATCAAGGAAGCAAGTGTAGTTTAACCGAAGGCAACGACATCTTATCTGTAGCTGCACATGAGTCATAGGACATTTCAAATAGTGTTGTTGTTTTGCCTCGGAGTACCAAAACCGATAGATTACAAGTAATTTAAAAACAAATAAACTCCGGACAAAACAATGCCGCCGCTACAATGTCGCTTTATTATAAAATAATTTTACATCCCTGCTTCCAATGCGTAAAAACTCATATGTAAATGGGACCCGAGCGTAGTTACCTCCTCGTGGTGGGTCCCGGTATTTGGTATCGTTTTCCAAATAATAATACACCAACTACTATTTCGAATATTAGTATTATTATTCGAAAACGATATCAAGCTAAAAACTACTTGAATATAGTCTGGTCTTGATCACCCAAAATAGTTTTGGTGATCTAAACTGGACTAATACCCCCCCGCGGGGGCAACGTGGGACATCGTGGGACATCGCAGGACACCGTGGGATGCGAGCGTATTAGCTTTAATTAATCATAAGATAGATACCTATGTTATGTACATTGTAAGCTCATTCTGTACAAAGATACTTATCTATCTTGGAACGACAAATAAAGATCTCGTCTCTCTTGATCCCCTCGCTTACCATACTGGAAAAATTGTTCCCACGATATATCGGTTCGCGATCACTCAGTTCTTTCAAACTGTCGCGTGGCGTACTCGCTCGCGTGTATTTCGGGTGCGTGCGGGTCAATGTGCTCTAGACAACTCTTCGGATTCGTAAGTCGCCCAAGGACAGCTCTGTCTTGGTAACTGCTCAACGTTTGCATCGGATCACGGGAGTTGTCGTCGTGCCGGTGATGCTTGCTAATCTGTTGGGGATTCAGTCGTGGATCTGCAGTCCTGTCCGATTGGTACTTCGGTACTCGGTCAGGGACCAGCAATTTCACGTCCTCCGTAATCCTGTTCGGCCCCGCGGGAGTGGACCCCACTGTTCAGTTGAGGTATTGCCTTCGTAATCCTGTTCAGCGGTCCCTCCCCGTGAGTGGACCCCACTGTTCAGTTGGGGCCTCGTGCCTCGGTAATCCTGTTCAGCGGTCCCTCCCTGTGAGTGGACCCCACTGTTCAGTTGGGGCCTCTTGCCTTCGTAATCCTGTTCAGCGGTCCCTCCCCGGGTTCCACTTGTTCAGTTGGAGTGTGTCAAGTTGCTGGCCTAAGTGCTGGATCCACGGCTGAATTACTAGTGGATCACTGGCATCATCTGTCGGCGCCATCGACCGCGACTCGTGTAAGCTTCGAACGGCGAAACAGGAATCGAGTTACGGCCAATTCTTGGGCTTTCCGTTGAACCTCGGGGTTATCTCGTGTACGGGGGTACGTCGCGTAGGTTTGTTAGTTCTTTCGAGAGATCGCGATCTCGTCCGTTTCGGGACAGTGTCAGTAGCTTCATCTTCTTCTTTTCGCTCCAAGTTAGATAAATGTGTCTTTGATACCGAATGTTGCCAGTAGGGATGCGAATTATTGTTTATTTGTACTGATCGATGTAATCGTTGTGTGGGAGATAGATGATGCGTTACGTATGCCTTGTTCTACGTTTGTAAAGATTCATGTTCGCGCTGCGTTGGAGATATGTGTTTCGCAGTTAGACTACGAAACAACTATTTCTTTACGCAGGCCCATGGTCAAGTAGTGTCAAAACTGGACATTCTGCCAATAGGTTGAATGTCGAGATCGATGTGTAGTGTTAAATAACCCATGGGCGGGTCTCGTGCGTAGTCACCTCCTCGCGGTGAGACCTGGTAATTGGCATCGTTTTCCAAAAATTAATCAGTCGATTAATCTTTGGAAAACGATACCAAGCCAAGAACTACGCAACAGTCCAGTTTGGATCAACAAAAGCCGCTAAGATCATTTTGGATGATCTACACTGGACTGCACTATTAATTTATAACATTTAAGCCATTAATTTACAATATTTACGTCATGAATTTACAACAATAAGTCACAAATTCATAACATTTAAGCTATTAATTTTTACATTTATACCATTAATTCCTAACACGCAAACTATTAATTTATAACACTTAAGCTATTAATTTATAACATTTAAGCAAATAATTAACAACGATTAAACTATTAATTTATAACAATTGAAACAATAATTGGCACATTTAAAACATTAATTTATAAGAATCAAACCATTCCTCGAGGAATCAGTAAGTCTCGCGCTAATAGCCCAATACATCGATAGATTTAACGAAGAAATACGTAACCGCGATTACAACCAATTAGATCATATTATTTGCTACATAATTAATAACTGTATCACGTACAGCGATGCAGGCGGTATTGAAGAGATAAAGCCATTTTATGTTACAACTATAACGAGTAAATTTAATCGTTTAACTTGTGAAGAATTAAAAAGGTACCTGACTTGTAAATAAGAATCTTAAATATCGCAAACAGTGATGTAGGTGTTACTCAAGAAAAAAGAACGTTTTATTTTTTAATTAGCACGAGTAAATGAACGAATATCGATAATATAATATAACGCTTAATATGAATTTTATCTGTCTGATTATTTAATAGCTTAACTTATTTCACAGTAACGTCAACGACTGCACTTAGGCTCCTTTCCCTTTTTGTCCAAACTAATCGATAGTCGAAAACTAGTATCATGTAGGTGTGAATATAGTCTTAGTTTGTAGAAACTATTAAAATGATAAAAATGGATATCGTATTAAATCGTAAAAGATGCCAATTTACGATAAAAATTAAGAAATCGTTCAATTTGATTTTGTTACAATGGAAAAACCGTCTCCTGCTATGTCAAAAAATCGTTACCGTTTGATTAACAAACCGACGCCTTGTTATGTTCTATAAGGAACACGGAGGTCGCGCGCGAGCTCTTTTGTGCCTGAAATTCCGGAGAGTGAACATCGAAGAAGAACATAAATATCAGGTAAGTAAGAAAAAATATCAAACAACAACATTGTAACTAGTAATTTATAACGTCTAAACCATTAATTTACAACACTTAAGCTATTAATTTATAACATTCAAGCCATTAATTTATAACATTTAAGGAATTAATTTATAACGTCTAAACTATTAATTTATAACATTTATGCTATTAATTTATAACATTTAAGCCATTAATTTCTAACTTTTGTACTGTTATTTTATACATTTAGCCATTAATTTATAACATTTAAACTATTAATTTATATCATCTAAGCCATTAAATTATAACATTCAAGCTATTAATTTATAACATTTAAACTGTTAATTTATAACATTTAAACCATTAATTTACAGCATTTAATGTGTTATTTTAAACATTTAAGCCATTAATTTATAAAATATAAGCTATTAATTTATAACATTTATGCCATTAATTTCTAACTTTTGAACTGTTATTTTATACATTTTGCCAATAATTTATAACATTTAAACTATTAATTTATATCATCTAAGCCATTAAATTATAACATTTAAGCTATTAATTTACAACATCTAAGCCACTAATTTACAATATTTAAACTAATAATTTATATCATCTAAGCCTTTAATTTATAATATTTAAGCCATTAATCTAAAACAATTCCTCCATTAATTCTTAACAACTATACCAATAATTTATAACCATATTCTCCCATTAATTCAAAGTAATTGTGCTCTTAATTTATAACAGTTGTACCATTAATCGGAAGCAACTCTACATTCATTGATTTAAATCAGTACCATCAATGTGAGTGAATTAATGATTTATATTGTATTATTTTATTAACGAAATCTTTCAGGTCCCTGGATTGCTATTTTATTTCTATATAGCATTATTTTTTAATTTTAAATACAGTACTTAATTTCCCATTTCACTATTTTGTATAAAAGCAGTGGTAACGCAGAGTGTAATTTTAAGATGTAATTTTCCATGTCTGCTAAAAACCAAGGAAACAACACCATATTCATGGAATCAAGGAAGCAAGTGTAGTTTAACCGAAGGCAACGACATCTTATCTGTAGCTGCACATGAGTCATAGGACATTTCAAATAGTGTTGTTGTTTTGCCTCGGAGTACCAAAACCGATAGATTACAAGTAATTTAAAAACAAATAAACTCCGGACAAAACAATGCCGCCGCTACAATGTCGCTTTATTATAAAATAATTTTACATCTCTGCTTCCAATGCGTAAAAACTCATATGTAAATGGGACCCGAGCGTAGTTACCTCCTCGTGGTGGGTCCCGGTATTTGGTATCGTTTTCCAAATAATAATACACCAACTACTATTTCGAATATTAGTATTATTATTCGAAAACGATATCAAGCTAAAAACTACTTGAATATAGTCTGGTCTTGATCACCCAAAATAGTTTTGGTGATCTAAACTGGACTAATACCCCCCCGCGGGGGCAACGTGGGACATCGTGGGACATCGCAGGACACCGTGGGATGCGAGCGTATTAGCTTTAATTAATCATAAGATAGATACCTATGTTATGTACATTGTAAGCTCATTCTGTACAAAGATACTTATCTATCTTGGAACGACAAATAAAGATCTCGTCTCTCTTGATCCCCTCGCTTACCATACTGGAAAAATTGTTCCCACGATATATCGGTTCGCGATCACTCAGTTCTTTCAAACTGTCGCGTGGCGTACTCGCTCGCGTGTATTTCGGGTGCGTGCGGGTCAATGTGCTCTAGACAACTCTTCGGATTCGTAAGTCGCCCAAGGACAGCTCTGTCTTGGTAACTGCTCAACGTTTGCATCGGATCACGGGAGTTGTCGTCGTGCCGGTGATGCTTGCTAATCTGTTGGGGATTCAGTCGTGGATCTGCAGTCCTGTCCGATTGGTACTTCGGTACTCGGTCAGGGACCAGCAATTTCACGTCCTCCGTAATCCTGTTCGGCCCCGCGGGAGTGGACCCCACTGTTCAGTTGAGGTATTGCCTTCGTAATCCTGTTCAGCGGTCCCTCCCCGTGAGTGGACCCCACTGTTCAGTTGGGGCCTCGTGCCTCGGTAATCCTGTTCAGCGGTCCCTCCCTGTGAGTGGACCCCACTGTTCAGTTGGGGCCTCTTGCCTTCGTAATCCTGTTCAGCGGTCCCTCCCCGGGTTCCACTTGTTCAGTTGGAGTGTGTCAAGTTGCTGGCCTAAGTGCTGGATCCACGGCTGAATTACTAGTGGATCACTGGCATCATCTGTCGGCGCCATCGACCGCGACTCGTGTAAGCTTCGAACGGCGAAACAGGAATCGAGTTACGGCCAATTCTTGGGCTTTCCGTTGAACCTCGGGGTTATCTCGTGTACGGGGGTACGTCGCGTAGGTTTGTTAGTTCTTTCGAGAGATCGCGATCTCGTCCGTTTCGGGACAGTGTCAGTAGCTTCATCTTCTTCTTTTCGCTCCAAGTTAGATAAATGTGTCTTTGATACCGAATGTTGCCAGTAGGGATGCGAATTATTGTTTATTTGTACTGATCGATGTAATCGTTGTGTGGGAGATAGATGATGCGTTACGTATGCCTTGTTCTACGTTTGTAAAGATTCATGTTCGCGCTGCGTTGGAGATATGTGTTTCGCAGTTAGACTACGAAACAACTATTTCTTTACGCAGGCCCATGGTCAAGTAGTGTCAAAACTGGACATTCTGCCAATAGGTTGAATGTCGAGATCGATGTGTAGTGTTAAATAACCCATGGGCGGGTCTCGTGCGTAGTCACCTCCTCGCGGTGAGACCTGGTAATTGGCATCGTTTTCCAAAAATTAATCAGTCGATTAATCTTTGGAAAACGATACCAAGCCAAGAACTACGCAACAGTCCAGTTTGGATCAACAAAAGCCGCTAAGATCATTTTGGATGATCTACACTGGACTGCACTATTAATTTATAACATTTAAGCCATTAATTTACAATATTTACGTCATGAATTTACAACAATAAGTCACAAATTCATAACATTTAAGCTATTAATTTTTACATTTATACCATTAATTCCTAACACGCAAACTATTAATTTATAACACTTAAGCTATTAATTTATAACATTTAAGCAAATAATTAACAACGATTAAACTATTAATTTATAACAATTGAAACAATAATTGGCACATTTAAAACATTAATTTATAAGAATCAAACCATTCCTCGAGGAATCAGTAAGTCTCGCGCTAATAGCCCAATACATCGATAGATTTAACGAAGAAATACGTAACCGCGATTACAACCAATTAGATCATATTATTTGCTACATAATTAATAACTGTATCACGTACAGCGATGCAGGCGGTATTGAAGAGATAAAGCCATTTTATGTTACAACTATAACGAGTAAATTTAATCGTTTAACTTGTGAAGAATTAAAAAGGTACCTGACTTGTAAATAAGAATCTTAAATATCGCAAACAGTGATGTAGGTGTTACTCAAGAAAAAAGAACGTTTTATTTTTTAATTAGCACGAGTAAATGAACGAATATCGATAATATAATATAACGCTTAATATGAATTTTATCTGTCTGATTATTTAATAGCTTAACTTATTTCACAGTAACGTCAACGACTGCACTTAGGCTCCTTTCCCTTTTTGTCCAAACTAATCGATAGTCGAAAACTAGTATCATGTAGGTGTGAATATAGTCTTAGTTTGTAGAAACTATTAAAATGATAAAAATGGATATCGTATTAAATCGTAAAAGATGCCAATTTACGATAAAAATTAAGAAATCGTTCAATTTGATTTTGTTACAATGGAAAAACCGTCTCCTGCTATGTCAAAAAATCGTTACCGTTTGATTAACAAACCGACGCCTTGTTATGTTATATAAGGAACACGGATGTCGCGCGCGAGCTCTTTTGTGCCTGAAATTCCGGAGAGTGAACATCGAAGAAGAACATAAATATCAGGTAAGTAAGAAAAAATATCAAACAACAACATTGTAACTAGTAATTTATAACGTCTAAACCATTAATTTACAACACTTAAGCTATTAATTTATAACATTCAAGCCATTAATTTATAACATTTAAGGAATTAATTTATAACGTCTAAACTATTAATTTATAACATTTATGCTATTAATTTATAACATTTAAGCCATTAATTTCTAACTTTTGTACTGTTATTTTATACATTTAGCCATTAATTTATAACATTTAAACTATTAATTTATATCATCTAAGCCATTAAATTATAACATTCAAGCTATTAATTTATAACATTTAAACTGTTAATTTATAACATTTAAACCATTAATTTACAGCATTTAATGTGTTATTTTAAACATTTAAGCCATTAATTTATAAAATATAAGCTATTAATTTATAACATTTATGCCATTAATTTCTAACTTTTGAACTGTTATTTTATACATTTTGCCAATAATTTATAACATTTAAACTATTAATTTATATCATCTAAGCCATTAAATTATAACATTTAAGCTATTAATTTACAACATCTAAGCCACTAATTTACAATATTTAAACTAATAATTTATATCATCTAAGCCTTTAATTTATAATATTTAAGCCATTAATCTAAAACAATTCCTCCATTAATTCTTAACAACTATACCAATAATTTATAACCATATTCTCCCATTAATTCAAAGTAATTGTGCTCTTAATTTATAACAGTTGTACCATTAATCGGAAGCAACTCTACATTCATTGATTTAAATCAGTACCATCAATGTGAGTGAATTAATGATTTATATTGTATTATTTTATTAACGAAATCTTTCAGGTCCCTGGATTGCTATTTTATTTCTACATAGCATTATTTTTTAATTTTAAATACAGTACTTAATTTCTCATTTCACTATTTTGTATAAAAGCAGTGGTAACGCAGAGTGTAATTTTAAGATGTAATTTTCCATGTCTGCTAAAAACCAAGGAAACAACACCATATTCATGGAATCAAGGAAGCAAGTGTAGTTTAACCGAAGGCAACGACATCTTATCTGTAGCTGCACATGAGTCATAGGACATTTCAAATAGTGTTGTTGTTTTGCCTCGGAGTACCAAAACCGTTAGATTACAAGTAATTTAAAAACAAATAAACTCCGGACAAAACAATGCCGCCGCTACAATGTCGCTTTATTATAAAATAATTTTACATCTCTGCTTCCAATGCGTAAAAACTCATATGTAAATGGGACCCCAGCGTAGTTACCTCCTCGTGGTGGGTCCCGGTATTTGGTATCGTTTTCCAAATAGTAATACACCAAGTACTATTTCGAATATTAGTATTATTATTCGAAAACGATATCAAGCTAAAAACTACTTGAATATAGTCTGGTCTTGATCACCCAAAATAGTTTTGGTGATCTAAACTGGACTAATACCCCCCGCGGGGGCAACGTGGGACATCGTGAGACATCGCAGGACACCGTGGGATGCGAGCGTATTAGCTTTAATTAATCATAAGATAGATACCTATGTTATGTACATTGTAAGCTCATTCTGTACAAAGATACTTATCTATCTTGGAACGACAAATAAAGATCTCGTCTCTCTTGATCCCCTCGCTTACCATACTGGAAAAATTGTTCCCACGATATATCGGTTCGCGATCACTCAGTTCTTTCAAACTGTCGCGTGGCGTACTCGCTCGCGTGTATTTCGGGTGCGTGCGGGTCAATGTGCTCTAGACAACTCTTCGGATTCGTAAGTCGCCCAAGGACAGCTCTGTCTTGGTGACTGCTCAACGTTTGCATCGGATCACGGGAGTTGTCGTCGTGCCGGTGATGCTTGCTAATCTGTTGGGGATTCAGTCGTGGATCTGCAGTCCTGTCCGATTGGTACTTCGGTACTCGGTCAGGGACCAGCAATTTCACGTCCTCCGTAATCCTGTTCGGCCCCGCGGGAGTGGACCCCACTGTTCAGTTGAGGTATTGCCTTCGTAATCCTGTTCAGCGGTCCCTCCCCGTGAGTGGACCCCACTGTTCAGTTGGGGCCTCGTGCCTTGGTAATCCTGTTCAGCGGTCCCTCCCTGTGAGTGGACCCCACTGTTCAGTTGGGGCCTCTTGCCTTCGTAATCCTGTTCAGCGGTCCCTCCCCGGGTTCCACTTGTTCAGTTGGAGTGTGTCAAGTTGCTGGCCTATGTGCTGGATCCACGGCTGAATTACTAGTGGATCACTGGCATCATCTGTCGGCGCCATCGACCGCGACTCGTGTAAGTTTCGAACGGCGAAACAGGAATCGAGTTACGGCCAATTCTTGGGCTTTCCGTTGAACCTCGGGGTTATCTCGTGTACGGGGGTACGTCGCGTAGGTTTGTTAGTTCTTTCGAGAGATCGCGATCTCGTCCGTTTCGGGACAGTGTCAGTAGCTTCATCTTCTTCTTTTCGCTCCAAGTTAGATAAATGTGTCTTTGATACCGAATGTTGCCAGTAGGGATGCGAATTATTGTTTATTTGTACTGATCGATGTAATCGTTGTGTGGGAGATAGATGATGCGTTACGTATGCCTTGTTCTACGTTTGTAAAGATTCATGTTAGCGCTGCGTTGGAGATATGTGTTTCGCAGTTAGACTACGAAACAACTATTTCTTTACGCAGGCCCATGGTCAAGTAGTGTCAAAACTGGACATTCTGCCAATAGGTTGAATGTCGAGATCGATGTGTAGTGTTAAATAACCCATGGGCGGGTCTCGTGCGTAGTCACCTCCTCGTGGTTTTCCAAATATTAATCAGTCGATTAATCTTTGGAAAACGATACCAAGCCAAGAACTACGCAACAGTCCAGTTTGGATCAACAAAAGCCCCTAAGATCATTTTGGATGATCTACACTGGACTGCACTATTAATTTATAACATTTAAGCCATTAATTTACAATATTTACGTCATGAATTTACAACAATAAGTCACAAATTCATAACATTTAAGCTATTAATTTTTACATTTATACCATTAATTCCTAACACTCAAACTATTAATTTATAACACTTAATCTATTAATTTATAACATTTAAGCAAATAATTAACAACGATTAAACTATTAATTTATAACAATTGAAACAATAATTGGCACATTTAAAACATTAATTTATAAGAATCAAACCATTCCTCGAGGAATCAGTAAGTCTCGCGCTAATAGCCCAATACATCGATAGATTTAACGAAGAAATACGTAACCGCGATTACAACCAATTAGATCATATTATTTGCTACATAATTAATAACTGTATCACTTACAGCGATGCAGGCGGTATTGAAGAAATAAAGCCATTTTATGTTACAACTATAACGAGTAAATTTAATCGTTTAACTTGTGAAGAATTAAAAAGGTACCTGACTTCTAAATAAGCATTAAATAAGAATCTTAAATATCGCAAACAGTGATGTAGGTGTTACTCAAGAAAAAAGAACGTTTTATTTTTTAATTAGCACGAGTAAATGAACGAATATCGATAATATAATATAACGCTTAATATGAATTTTATCTGTCTGATTATTTAATAGCTTAACTTATTTCACAGTAACGTCATCGACTGCACTTAGGCTCCTTTCCCTTTTTGTCCAAACTAATCGATAGTCGAAAACTAGTATCATGTAGGTGTGAATATAGTCTTACTTTGTAGAAACTATTAAAATGATAAAAATGGATATCGTATTAAATCGTAAAAGATGCCAATTTACGATAAAAATTATGAAATCGTTCAATTTGATTTTGTTACAATGGAAAAACCGTCTCCTGCTATGTCAAAAAATCGTTACCGTTTGATTAACAAACCGACGCCTTGTTATGTTATATAAGGAACACGGAGGTCGCGCGCGAGCTCTTTTGTGCCTGAAATTCCGGAGAGTGAACATCGAAGAAGAACATAAATATCAGGTAAGTAAGAAAAAATATCAAACAACAACATTGTAACTAGTAATTTATAACGTCTAAACCATTCATTTACAACACTTAAGCTATTAATTTATAACATTCAAGCCATTAATTTATAACATTTAAGGAATTAATTTATAACGTCTAAACTATTAATTTATAACATTTATGCTATTAATTTATAACATTTAAGCCATTAATTTCTAACTTTTGAACTGTTATTTTATACATTTTGCCAATAATTTATAACATTTAAACAATTAATTTATATCATCTAAGCCATTAAATTATAACATTTAAGCTATTAATTTACAACATCTAAGCCACTAATTTACAATATTTAAACTATTAATTTATATCATCTAAGCCATTAATTTATAATATTTAAGCCATTAATCTAAAACAATTCCTCCATTAATTCTTAACAGCTATACCAATAATTTATAACCATATTCTCCCATTAATTCAAAGTAATTGTGCTCTTAATTTATAACAGTTGTACCATTAATCGGAAGCAACTCTACATTCATTGATTTAAATCAGTACCATCAATGTGAGTGAATTAATGATTTATATTGTATTATTTTATTAACGAAATCTTTCAGGTCCCTGGATTGCTATTTTATTTCTATATAGCATTATTTTTTAATTTTAAATACAGTACTTAATTTCTCATTTCACTATTTTGTATAAAAGCAGTGGTAACGCAGAGTGTAATTTTAAGATGTAATTTTCCATGTCTGCTAAAAACCAAGGAAACAACACCATATTCATGGAATCAAGGAAGCAAGTGTAGTTTAACCGAAGGCAACGACATCTTATCTGTAGCTGCACATGTGTCATAGGACATTTCAAATATTGTTGTTGTTTTGCCTCGGAGTACCAAAACCGTTAGATTACAAGTAATTTAAAAACAAATAAACTCCGGACAAAACTATGCCGCCGCTACAATGTCGCTTTATTATAAAATAATTTTACATCTCTGCTTCCAATGCGTAAAAACTCATATGTAAATGAGACCCGAGCGTAGTTACCTCCTCGTGGTGGGTCCCGGTAATTGGTATCGTTTTCCAAATAATAATACACCAAGTACTATTTCAAATATTAGTATTATTATTCGAAAACGATATCAAGCTAAAAACTACTTGAATATAGTCTGGTCTTGATCACCCAAAATAGTTTTGGTGATCTAAACTGGACTAATACCCCCCCCCCCCCGCGGGGGCAACGTGGGACATCGTGGGACATCGCAGGACACCGTGGGATGCGAGCGTATTAGCTTTAATTAATCATAAGATAGATACCTATGTTATGTACATTGTAAGCTCATTCTGTACAAAGATACTTATCTATCTTGGAACGACAAATAAAGATCTCGTCTCTCTTGATCCCCTCGCTTACCATACTGGAAAAATTGTTCCCACGATATATCGGTTCGCGATCACTCAGTTCTTTCAAACTGTCGCGTGGCGTACTCGCTCGCGTGTATTTCGGGTGCGTGCGGGTCAATGTGCTCTAGACAACTCTTCGGATTCGTAAGTCGCCCAAGGACAGCTCTGACTTGGTGACTGCTCAACGTTTGCATCGGATCACGGGAGTTGTCGTCGTGCCGGTGATGCTTGCTAATCTGTTGGGGATTCACTCGTGGATCTGCAGTCCTGTCCGATTGGTACTTGGGTACTCGATCAGAGACCACCAATTTCACGTCCCCCGTAATCCTGTTCGGCCCCGCGGGAGTGGACTCCACTGTTCAGATGAGGTATTGCCTTCGTAATCCTGTCCAGCGGTCCCTCCCCGTGAGTGGACCCCACTGTTCAGTTGGGGCCTCGTGCCTTGGTAATCCTGTTCAGCGGTCTCTCCCTGTGAGTGGACCCCACTGTTCAGTTGGGGCCTCTTGCCTTCGTAATCCTGTTCAGCGGTCCCTCCCCGGGTTCCACTTGTTCAGTTGGAGTGTGTCAAGTTGCTGGCCTATGTGCTGGATCCACGGCTGAATTACTAGTGGATCACTGGCATCATCTGTCGGCGCCATCGACCGCGACTCGTGTAAGTTTCGAACGACGAAACAGGAATCGAGTTACGGCCAATTCTTGGACTTTCCGTTGAACCTCGGGTTTATCTCGTGTACGGGGGTACGTCGCGTAGGTTTGTTAGTTCTTTCGAGAGATCGCGATCTCGTCCGTTTCGGGACAGTGTCAGTAGCTTCATCTTCTTCTTTTCGCTCCAAGTTAGATAAATGTGTCTTTGATACCGAATGTTGCCAGTAGGGATGCGAATTATTGTATATTTGTACTGATCGATGTAATCGTTGTGTGGGAGATAGATGATGCGTTACGTATGCCTTGTTCTACGTTTGTAAAGATTCATGTTAGCGCTGCGTTGGGGATATGTGTTTCGCCGTTAGACTACGAAACAACTATTTCTTTACGCAGGCCCATGGTCAAGTAGTGTCAAATCTGGACATTCTGCCAATAGGTTGAATGTCGAGATCGATGTGTAGTGTTAAATAACCCATGGGCGGGTCTCGTGCGTAGTCACCTCCTCGTGGTGAGACCTGGTAATTGGCATCGTTTTCCAAAAATTAATCAGTCGATTAATCTTTGGAAAACGATACCAAGCCAAGAACTACGCAACAGTCCAGTTTGGATCAACAAAAGCCGCTAAGATCATTTTGGATGATCTACACTGGACTGCACTATTAATTTATAACATTTAAGCCATTAATTTACAATATTTACGTCATGAATTTACAACAATAAGTCACAAATTCATAACATTTAAGCTATTAATTTTTACATTTATACCATTAATTCCTAACACTCAAACTATTAATTTATAACACTTAAGCTATTAATTTATAACATTTAAGCAAATAATTAACAACGATTAAACTATTAATTTATAACAATTGAAACAATAATTGGCACATTTAAAACATTAATTTATAAGAATCAAACCATTCCTCGAGGAATCAGTAAGTCTCGCGCTAATAGCCCAATACATCGATAGATTTAACGAAGAAATACGTAACCGCGATTACAGCCAATTAGATCATATTATTTGCTACATAATTAATAACTGTATCACGTACAGCGATGCAGGCGGTATTGAAGAAATAAAGCCATTTTATGTTACAACTATAACGAGTAAATTTAATCGTTTAACTTGTGAAGAATTAAAAAGGTACCTGACTTCTAAATAAGCATTAAATAAGAATCTTAAATATCGCAAACAGTGATGTAGGTGTTACTCAAGAAAAAAGAACGTTTTATTTTTTAATTAGCACGAGTAAATGATCGAATATCGATAATATAATATAACGCTTAATATGAATTTTATTTGTCTGATTATTTAATAGCTTAACTTATTTCACAGTAACGTCATCGACTGCCCTTAGGCTCTTTTCCCTTTTTGTCCAAACTAATCGATAGCCGAAAACTAGTATCATGTAGGTGTGAATATAGTCTTAGTTTGTAGAAACTATTAAAATGATAAAAATGGATATCGTATTAAATCGTAAAAGATGCCAATTTACGATAAAAATTAAGAAATCGTTCAATTTGATTTTGTTACAATGGAAAAACCGTCTCCTGCTATGTCAAAAAATCGTTACCGTTTGATTAACATACCGACGCCTTGTTAAGTTATATAAGGAACACGGAAGTCGCGCGCGAGCTCTTTTGTGCCTGAAATTCCGGAGAGTGATCATCGAAGAAGAACACAAATATCAGGTAAGTAAGAAAAAATATCAAACAACAACATTGTAACTAGTAATTTATAACGTCTAAACCATTAATTTACAACACTTAAGCTATTAATTTATAACATTCAAGCCATTATTTTATAACATTTAAGGAATTAATTTATAACGTCTAAACTATTAATTTATAACATTTATGCTATTAATTTATAACATTTAAGCCATTAATTTCTAACTTTTGAACTGTTATTTTATACATTTAGCCATTAATTTATAACATTTAAACTATTAATTTATATCATCTAAGCCATTAAATTAAAACATTCAAGCTATTAATTTATAACATTTAAACTGTTAATTTATAACATTTAAACCATTAATTTCCAGCATTTAAAGTGTTATTTTATACATTTAAGCCATTAATTTATAACATTTAAGCAATTAATTTATAACATTTAAACTATTAATTTCTAACATTTAAGCCATTAATTTCTAACATTTAAGCAATTAATTGACAACATCTGAGCCACTAATTTACAACCTTTAAACTGTTGTTTTATACATTTAAGCTATTATTTTATAACATTTAAGCTATTAATTAACAACATCTAAGCCATTAATTTACAACATTTAATGTGTTATTTTATACATTTAAGCTATTAATTTATAACATTTAAGCTATTAATTTATAACATTTAAGCCATTAATTTCTAACTTTTGAACTGTTATTTTATAAATTTAGCCATTAATTTATAACATTTAAACTATTAATTTATATCATCTAAGCCATTAAATTATAACATTTAAGCTATTAATTTACAACATCTAAGCCACTAATTTACAATATTTAAACTATTAATTTATATCATCTAAGCCATTAATTTATAATATTTAAGCCATTAATCTAAAACAATTCCTCCATTAATTCTTAACAACTATACCAATAATTTATAACCATATTCTCCCATTAATTCAAAGTAATTGTGCTCTTAATTTATAACAGTTGTACCATTAATCGGAAGCAACTCTACATTCATTGATTTAAATCAGTACCATCAATGTGAGTGAATTAATGATTTATATTGTATTATTTTATTAACGAAATCTTTCAGGTCCCTGGATTGCTATTTTATTTCTATATAGCATTATTTTTTAATTTTAAATACAGTACTTAATTTCTCATTTCACTATTTTGTATAAAAGCAGTGGTAACGCAGAGTGTAATTTTAAGATGTAATTTTCCATGTCTGCTAAAAACCAAGGAAACAACAACATATTCATGGAATCAAGGAAGCAAGTGTAGTTTAACCGAAGGCAACGACATCTTATCTGTAGCTGCACATGTGTCATAGGACATTTCAAATATTGTTGTTGTTTTGCCTCGGAGTACCAAAACCGTTAGATTACAAGTAATTTAAAAACAAATAAACTCCGGACAAAACTATGCCGCCGCTACAATGTCGCTTTATTATAAAATAATTTTACATCTCTGCTTCCAATGCGTAAAAACTCATATGTAAATGAGACCCGAGCGTAGTTACCTCCTCGTGGTGGGTCCCGGTAATTGGTATCGTTTTCCAAATAATAATACACCAAGTACTATTTCGAATATTAGTATTATTATTCGAAAACGATATCAAGCTAAAAACTACTTGAATATAGTCTGGTCTTGATCACCCAAAATAGTTTTGGTGATCTAAACTGGACTAATACCCCCCCCCCCCCCCGCGGGGGCAACGTGGGATATCGTGGGACATCGCAGGACACCGTGGGATGCGAGCGTATTAGCTTTAATTAATCATAAGATAGATACCTATGTTATGTACATTGTAAGCTCATTCTGTACAAAGATACTTATCTATCTTGGAACGACAAATAAAGATCTCGTCTCTCTTGATCCCCTCGCTTACCATACTGGAAAAATTGTTCCCACGATATATCGGTTCGCGATCACTCAGTTCTTTCAAACTGTCGCGTGGCGTACTCGCTCGCGTGTATTTCGGGTGCGTGCGGGTCAATGTGCTCTAGACAACTCTTCGGATTCGTAAGTCGCCCAAGGACAGCTCTGTCTTGGTGACTGCTCAACGTTTGCATCGGATCACGGGAGTTGTCGTCGTGCCGGTGATGCTTGCTAATCTGTTGGGGATTCAGTCGTGGATCTGCAGTCCTGTCCGATTGGTACTTCGGTACTCGGTCAGGGACCAGCAATTTCACGTCCTCCGTAATCCTGTTCGGCCCCGCGGGAGTGGACCCCACTGTTCAGTTGAGGTATTGCCTTCGTAATCCTGTTCAGCGGTCCCTCCCCGTGAGTGGACCCCACTGTTCAGTTGGGGCCTCGTGCCTTGGTAATCCTGTTCAGCGGTCCCTCCCTGTGAGTGGACCCCACTGTTCAGTTGGGGCCTCTTGCCTTCGTAATCCTGTTCAGCGGTCCCTCCCCGGGTTCCACTTGTTCAGTTGGAGTGTGTCAAGTTGCTGGCCTATGTGCTGGATCCACGGCTGAATTACTAGTGGATCACTGGCATCATCTGTCGGCGCCATCGACCGCGACTCGTGTAAGTTTCGAACGGCGAAAGAGGAATCGAGTTACGGCCAATTCTTGGGCTTTCCGTTGAACCTCGGTGTTATCTCGTGTACGGGGGTACGTCGCGTAGGTTTGTTAGTTCTTTCGAGAGATCGCGATCTCGTCCGTTTCGGGACAGTGTCAGTAGCTTCATCTTCTTCTTTTCGCTCCAAGTTAGATAAATGTGTCTTTGATACCGAATGTTGCCAGTAGGGATGCGAATTATTGTTTATTTGTACTGATCGATGTAATCGTTGTGTGGGAGATAGATGATGCGTTACGTATGCCTTGTTCTACGTTTGTAAAGATTCATGTTAGCGCTGCGTTGGAGATATGTGTTTCGCAGTTAGACTACGAAACAACTATTTCTTTACGCAGGCCCATGGTCAAGTAGTGTCAAAACTGGACATTCTGCCAATAGGTTGAATGTCGAGATCGATGTGTAGTGTTAAATAACCCATGGGCGGGTCTCGTGCGTAGTCACCTCCTCGTGGTGAGACCTGGTAATTGGCATCGTTTTCCAAAAATTAATCAGTCGATTAATCTTTGGAAAACGATACCAAGCCAAGAACTACGCAACAGTCCAGTTTGGATCAACAAAAGCCCCTAAGATCATTTTGGATGATCTACACTGGACTGCACTATTAATTTATAACATTTAAGCCATTAATTTACAATATTTACGTCATGAATTTACAACAATAAGTCACAAATTCATAACATTTAAGCTATTAATTTTTACATTTATACCATTAATTCCTAACACTCAAACTATTAATTTATAACACTTAAGCTATTAATTTATAACATTTAAGCAAATAATTAACAACGATTAAACTATTAATTTATAACAATTGAAACAATAATTGGCACATTTAAAACATTAATTTATAAGAATCAAACCATTCCTCGAGGAATCAGTAAGTCTCGCGCTAATAGCCCAATACATCGATAGATTTAACGAAGAAATACGTAACCGCGATTACAACCAATTAGATCATATTATTTGCTACATAATTAATAACTGTATCACGTACAGCGATGCAGGCGGTATTGAAGAAATAAAGCCATTTTATGTTACAACTATAACGAGTAAATTTAATCGTTTAACGTGTGAAGAATTAAAAAGGTACCTGACTTCTAAATAAGCATTAAATAAGAATCTTAAATATCGCAAACAGTGATGTAGGTGTTACTCAAGAAAAAAGAACGTTTTATTTTTTAATTAGCACGAGTAAATGAACGAATATCGATAATATAATATAACGCTTAATATGAATTTTATCTGTCTGATTATTTAATAGCTTAACTTATTTCACAGTAACGTCATCGACTGCCCTTAGGCTCTTTTCCCTTTTCGTCCAAACTAATCGATAGCCGAAAACTAGTATCATGTAGGTGTGAATATAGTCTTAGTTTGTAGAAACTATTAAAATGATAAAAATGGATATCGTATTAAATCGTAAAAGATGCCAATTTACGATAAAAATTAAGAAATCGTTCAATTTGATTTTGTTACAATGGAAAAACCGTCTCCTGCTATGTCAAAAAATCGTTACCGTTTGATTAACAAACCGACGCCTCGTTATGTTATATAAGGAACACGGAGGTCGCGCGCGAGCTCTTTTGTGCCTGAAATTCCGGAGAGTGAACATCGAAGAAGAACATAAATATCAGGTAAGTAAGAAAAAATATCAAACAACAGCATTGTAACTATTAATTTATAACGTCTAAACCATTAATTTACAACACTTAAGCTATTAATTTATAACATTCAAGCCATTAATTTATAACATTTAAGGAATTTATAACGTCGTTAACTGCGTAGCGCTTTGTTTCACGAAGCCGCATTTAGCACTTACGAATAAAAATATAGCGGAGCTATATAAGCGCTTTAATGGTATTAACGAAGTCTATCCTACGGGTATGGTGCAAATATACGAATTTGGTGAAGGCGTCGACCAACACAGTGACATATTCCTTCGAGTCGCTTTTACCGCGTAGTATGCCCGTTATATCCATATATATAAATATATATATAAAGATATTTCAACGTTTAAGCGCTCTTTGCACTCTATTTACGAGCGAAATGTAATGCACTCTGGTTTCAACGTTGACACAACCCTAACAGCTCGCATAGGGCGATGATTTCTTCGATTTTGACGAAAACAAACCTTAATTTCCATCTCGTTTGATATATTTCAACGCTTATGCGTTCTTTTCACACTATTTAGCGCGAAATGTAATGCACCCGAGTTTCACCGTCAAAAGAAGCCCAACAGCTCGCAAATCGCGATTACTTCGTCTATTCCGACGAAAACTAGGCGTTGTTTCCTTCCCGTTTGAGATATTTCGACGTTTAAGCGCTCTTTTCACTCCGTTTTACGCGCGCAATGTAATGCATGCAGGTATTACCGTCGACACAAGCTCAACAGCTCGCAAATCGCTGTGATTTCGTCGATTTTGAAGTAAACTACCCGTCATTTCCTTCCCGTTTGAGATATTTCGACGTTTAAGCAATCGTTTCTCCCCACTTTACGCGTCGAATGTAATGCCCGACCGTTTCACCGTCGACACAAGCCCAACAGCTAGCATATAAGGATGATTTCGTCGATTTTTTCCAGAACTATATGTTATTTCCTTCCCGTTTGATATATTTCGACGTTTAAGCACACTTTCCACTCCATATTACGCGCCAAATGTAATGCACGCCCGTTTCACCGTCGAAACAAGCCCAAAAGCTCGCAAATCGCGATGATTTCGTCGATTTTGAAGTAAACTACCCGTCATTTCCTTCCTGTTTGAGATATTTTGACGTTTAAGCGCTCCTCTCACACCATTTTACGCTCCGAATGAAATGCACTCCAGTTTCACCGTGGAAACAAACCCAACAGCTCGCAAATCGCTATGATTTTGTTGATTTTGTCGAAAACTATGTGTTATTTCCTTCCCGTTTGATATATTTCGACGTTTATGCACTCGTTTCACTCCATTATACGTGCAGAATGTAATGCACGCCTGTTTGAGCATAGTAACAAGCCCAACAGCTAATAAATAGAGTTGGATTTCGCCGATATTGTCGAAAACTAACGGTCATTTCCCTCCCGTTTGAGATATTTCGACGGTTAAGCGCTTTATGGACCCGAAATTACATGCTGAGTGAAATGCACGCCCGTTTCACCGTCGAAACAAGCCCAACATCTCGCCAATCGCGATTATTTTGTCGATTTTGATGAAAACTATCCGTCATTTCCTTCCTGTTTGAGATATTTTGACGTTTAAGCGCTCATTTCACCCGAATTTACGCACTGAATGTAATGCACGCCCGTTTCACCTTCGACACAAGCCCAACATCCTGCAAGTAGGGATGATTTCGTCGAGTTTGACGAAAACTATGCGTCATATCCATCCCATTAAAGATATGTAGTATCGGGAAAAAAGTATAATAAACATCGAGTTAACCATGAACAATGTCGCGGGAGCCGAGGCGCCGTCGTGTCCATAAATGTGTCATCGGTATTTTCAAGTGCATAGTTTCGTAGAAAAGGCCTAAGTGACCCTGGCCACGAGCGTCTGCTGAACACGCGTATGGTGGGCCTAGGAAAAGACAAAGGTTTGCTAGAACGGCCAGAATGCGAGTGGAGAAGGGCAGTCTGAGGTGAGAGGTCACGGAGTGTGAATCGGGAAGTCGAAGCGTGTGTGATAATGATACGTACGACTATATTGTAACCGGTTCTTGTTACTGAGTATTGCTTATTTAACTACACTAAACCCTAATTAAATCATCATTACTTGTCCTTACTCTAGGATCCATAAGTTACCACAGATATTACAAGGTTTAAGCGCTCTTCTCACTCTATATACTCGCCGAATGTAATGCACGCTCATTTCTCCGTCGACACAAGTCGAACAGCTCGCAAATCGCGATGATTTTGTCGATTTTGACGAAAACTAAGCGTTGCTTCCTTCCCGTTTGAGATATTTCAAAGTTAAAGAACTCTTTTCATTCCACTTACTCGCGTAATGCAACGCACTCCAGTTTCACCGTTGAGACAAGCCCAACAGCTCCCAAATCGCGATGATTTCATCGATTTTGACGACATCCATCCGTCATTTCCTTCCCGTTTGAGATATTTCAACGAATAAGCCCTCCTCTCATACCATTTTATGCTCCGAATGAAATGCACTCCAGCTTCACCGACGACACATGCCCAGCAGCTAGCAAAGAGAGCTGGATTTCGTCGATTTTGTCGAAAACAAAGCGTAATTTCCTTCCCGTTTGTGATATTTCGACGTTTAAAGCGCTCCTTCCACTCCATTTTACGCTCCGAATGAAATGCACGCCCGTTTCATCTTCGAAACCAGCCCAAGTGCTCGCAAATCGCGGTGATAACGTCGATATTGTCGAAAACTAACCGTTATTTCCTTCCCGTTTGAGCAAATTCTATGTTTATGCGCTCTATTCACTCCACTTACGCGCGGAATGCAATGCACTTCAGTTTCACCGTTGAAACAAGACCAACAGCTCGCAAATAGAGCTGGATTTCGTCGATTTTGTCGAAAATTAACCGTCATTTCCTTCGCGTTTGAGATATTTCAACGTTAAAGCGCTCTTTTCACTCCGTTTTACACGCCGAATGTAATGCACGCACGTTCCACCGTCGACGCAAGAACAACAGCTCGCAAATTGCGAGGATTTCGTCTATTTTGCCGAAAACTAAGCGTTGTTTCGTTCCCGTTTGAGATATTTCGACGCATAAACGCTCTTTTACCTTCATTTTATGCGCCGAATGTAATGCACGCCCGTTTCACCGTCCAAGCAGGCACAACATGTCGCTAATCGCGATGATATCGTCGATTTTGACGAAAACTGTGCGTCATTTCCTTATCGTTAGAGATATTTCGAAGTTTATGCGATCTATTCACCCGAATTTACGAACTGAATGTAATGAACGCCCGTTTCACCTTCGACACAAGCCCAGAAGCTCGCAAACTGCGATGATTTCGTCTATTTTGTAGAAAACTAAGCGTTGTTTGCATCCGGTTATAGATTTTTCAACGTTTAAACGCTCTTTTGACTCTATTTACGCGCGAAATGTAATGCGCTCCAGCTTCACCGTTGTAACCAGCCCAAGAGCTCACAAATGATAACGTCGATATTGTCGAAAACTAATTGTTATTTCCTTCCCGTTTGAGCAAAATCTATGTTTATGCGCTCTATTCACTCCACTTACGCGCGGAATGCAATGCACTCCAGTTTCACCGTTGTAACAAGTTCAACAGCTCGAAACTAGCGATGATAACGTCGATATTGTCGAAAACTAACTATTATTTCCTTCCCGTTTGAGATATTTTGACGTTTAAGCGATCTTTTCTTCCCATTTTACGCGCCGAATGTAATGCACGCACGTTTCATCACCGACACAATCTCAACAGCTGGCAAATCGCGGTGATTTCATCGATTTTGACGAAATCTAACCGTCATTTCCTTCCCGTTTGACATATCTCTTCGTTTAAACTTACTTACTTCATTTTGCAGGTAAAATCGAGAAATTAAAATAATTATATATCACATAATAGTAAAAGAGAATAAATGGAACAATAGGAAGATATATTTTAATCAATGAACAGGAAAAAGGAGAAATTTATAAAATAATTGAATAAAACTAATTAATAAACTGAATGAACTGCTAACTCATCTAATGGATCCAAAATAAAAATAACAACATACGACATCGTGGCGAAGAGGAAATAATTGGGAAGAAGGGCAAGAATACATGTTATATTTTATTAACGAATACAAGAAATAAATGTATAAATAAAATAACTAAATAAACCCGTTAACAACCCAGGTGATTGGGAATAGTTAACATTTTAATTAAAAAATTATACGTTACAAGTTATATATGTATGTCGGGTTTACATTAGAATTAGGGTTAGGGGCGTGAAACGAATCTTCATTTGGATTACACATTGTCGTTATGCAATAGAGAAGACATTGACTAGTGCAAATACGATAATTATAGAATTGGCAAGTAACCGTGGTAATTAGATACTCGAGAAACTAATGACAATGATCCTAGGTTCAATAACGAATCCGCGGTCAACGGGATGATAGATGAACATGCTCGCAAAATCTAAGTCGGTTTTCTGTTCTGCAGTACCGGACAATCAGGTGCAATATGACCCTCCGCACGACACTTAAAGCAAACCACCTTGAACGATGCGGCTGTTCGGCTGCTTTCCTGATGTCGTGTATCCTTCCACTGTTCGCTACGCATCCCCTTGCGACACTCCATTATTTTGTGTCCGTGAGTACCACAGTAATGGCACCTCACCTGGTGGTCCGATAACTTGTGTCGTTTTGCTTCGGGTTCCGCCGGTGAATTTCTTGGCGAAGATGTCGGCTCCTCCTCGTAACAGAAGGTCCTCATCTCTTTTCCAAATTGGTCCTCCGTTTTGATGTCGCTCGTGAGAGCCAATCGTCTAAAACGTTGGTCACGCATGCTTGCCAGGAAGAGAATGATGGCGGTAAGTATTTCGTCCTTCGTAGAATGTCGCCACCTCGTCTTTAGGAGGGAATAAAGACGACAGTAATAAGCCCCTAGGGATTCGTTCTTTCCCTGTGGTTCCTTGGATACCTTAATTAACGACGAGGGCGTTGTCTCTTGGCCACCGAAATGCACAAGGAATCGTTCCTTAACAGTAGACCAGGTTATCTCTTCGTCTATCATCGTTTGCGTCAGCCAATGTGCCGCAGAACCTTCTAAAGCTTCATTTAAGGCAGAGTATAACGCACTGTCTCGTAGCGGGTTCTCCTTCACGAGCCGACTAACGGCCGAGCACCTCGCGGCTGGATCGTCGCCATCGACTTCGGGGTTAAAGCGTGGTAACGAAAATTTTCCGAGTTTCACACTCGGTTCAAGCTCCCTTGCTTTTTGCGCTATCCACGGTCAGCGGGATCACTCTCTACTAAGAGTAGAATGATCTTAGGCACAGAAATACGATTGTTGAAAATGCTCGATGTGTCACTCTTCAAGGCAATCGCAAGAATGCCAGCCTCGTGGAGATTTTTCTCGCTGTACGATTCCATTTGTTTTTCTATACCCGTTTGGAAGCAATGAGAAAGTTTCAAACACCGTTGCTAGGCAGTCTCGTTGGAAGCATCGAGAAAGTTCCAAACGCCGTTGCTAGGCAATTTCTGCCTGGAGTTTTATTGTTGATACAATGTATGTCCCATTGTATCAGCACCTCCGAGGCAACATCACACGTAGCTAGGCCCTCTCCCGAGGCCGCATACCGCCACAACCACATTTCTCGGAAAACCCATACAGCCACTCCAGACCTCCGTTAGGCAAAACGTCAATTCCGTGAGCGTGGCTACGTTCGGCGACCAATTGTCGCCTCGAACCCAATCTCGCTATCACAAATCTCGAACAATTACAGCTATGACAAAATCCAGGCTAAAGTAGTAGAGTGTTCCCAAAATTTCCAAGGAACGGCTTCGGCTTTCCTTTCATCTCCGACACGGCCATCCTGACTATCACACGTCCTCGGGTGTACCTTCGATGACAAAACAAACGGAAACAAGATTAGTATCGTTATGATTAGCATTCAAAGTGCCAGTTGCATCCTGTGGGCTATCAGTTGGGTCGTAATGACATGATGGACCATTCTCGATTTCGCACCCAAATGAGTCTCATCCTTCGAATCGCACATTCACTCAAAGTTTTCGTTCCATAACCAGCATCGTAACATTGTAGCTTATCCGCTATTATCCGGCAGGGACTGCCGAATAAAAATATAGCGGAGCTATATAAGCGCTTTAATGGTATTGAGGGAGTCTATCTTACGGGTATGGTGCAAATATACGAATTTGGTGAAGCCGTCGACCAACACAGTGACATATTCCTTCGAGTCGCTTTTACCGCTTAATATGCCCGTTATATCCATATGAATCCTGTGCCAAGCTATGCTGGTTTTGGGCATGGGATGTAGTTCGGCTTGTGTCTTGATTGAGCTAGCCTTTGAAACTCGACAAGCATGACAGTTCTCAACGAATTTGCGAAAGTATTTCGCCATTCCTTCTAAAAAGTAATACTAGTACAGTTTCTCGAGCGTTTTATCCCATCCTAAGTGCATAATCGACTGGTGTACATGGTTGATCACGGACCACCTAAACCCTTTTGGGACAATGGGCAAGCAGAGAGTACTGCCTTTTCGTTGTATTTTACGAAAATGGGTACCGGATCGCAGTTCATACGTATTCGAGATATCATCTGCAAGCTCATCGTTCCGCAACTTATCGACGATTTCCGTAATTTGGGGATCGCGACGTTGCTCCGCCAAGAGCCAATCTTCGGAGATTTCGGCCAGATTGATTTCTTTTTCGGCAATTTTGTGGATCGTACGGTGATCCGAGTCAACGGGGTTCCGCGAAAAGGAACCGATGTGAGCCATTCGTTTGCCTTCCCGATACATAATGTCAAAGGTAAAAGTTTGTAGGTAAGCCCACCACCTGTACACCCTGTCATTTAAATACATCTTATTACTGCATGCCCTCAAGGAATTGCAGTTGAGTTCGTCGACTTTGACGAAAACTAATCGTTATTCTCTTCCCGTTTGAGATATTTCGACGATTAAATGCTCGTTTCACTTCATTTTACTTGCTGAAAGTAATGCACGCACGTTTCACCGTCGACACAAGCCCAACAGCTTGCAAGTAGCGATGATTTCGTCGATTTTGACAAAACTATCCGTTATTTCCTTCCCGTTTGAGATATTTCGTCGTTTAGGCGTCCTTTTCACTCCATTGTACCCGCCAAATGTAATGAGCGCCTTTTTCACCGTCAAAGCAAGCCAAACCGATCGCAAATCGCGATGATTTCTTCGATTTTGACGAAAATTATGCGTCATTTCCATCCCTTTAAAGATATTACAAGGCTTAGGTGCCCCTTTCACCATATTTACGCGCAGAATGTAATGCACGCCCGTTTCATCTTCGAAACTAGCCCAACAGCTCGCAAATAGCGATGATTTCATCGATTTTGTCGAAAACTAGGCGATATTTCCTACCCGTTTGAGATACTTCGTCGTTTAAGCGCTCTTTTCACCGTATTTTACGCACCGAATGAAATGCATGCCCGTTTCACCGTCGAAACAAGCCCAATAGATCACGAATGGCATTGATGTCGTCGATTTTGACGAAAACTAAGTGTTATTTCCTTCCCGTTTGATATATTTCGACGTTTAAGCGCTCGTTTCACTCAATTTTACGCGCCAAATGTAATGCGCGCCCGTTTCACCGTCAAAGTAAGCCCAACAGCTAGCAAATCGCGATGATTTCGTGGATTTTGAGGAAAACTATGCGTCATTTCCATCCCGTTAAAGATATTTCAACGTTTAAGCCCTCTTTGCACTCGATTCACGAGCGAAATGTAATGCACTCTAGTTTCACCGTCGACACAAGCCCAACAGCTCGCAAACCGCGATGATTTCGTCGATTTTGCAGAAAACTATGAGTCATTTCCTTCCCGCTTGAAATATTTCGGCGTTTAGGCGATCTTTTCACTCCGTTTTACGCGCGTAATGTAATGCATGCAGGTTTCACCGTCGACACAAGCCCAACAGCTCTCAAATCACGATGAATTCGTCGATTTTGAAGAAAACTACCCGTCATTTCCTACATGTTTGAGATACTTCAACGTTTATGCTCCCTTTTCACTCCATTTACGCACGAAATGTAATGCCCGCCCGTTTCAGCGTCGAAACAAGCCCAACAGCTCGCAAATGGAGCTGGATTTCGTCGATTTTGACGTAAATTAAGCGTTACTTTCTTCCCGTTTCAGATATTTCGACATTTAAGCGCTCCTTTCCCTCCATTTTACGCGCCGAATGTAATACCCGACCGTTTCTGCGTCGAAACAAGCCCAACAGCCCGCAAATCGCGATTACTTCGTCTATTCCCACGAAAGCTAATCGTTGTTTCCTTTCCGTTTGAGATATTTCGACGTTTAAGCGATCTTCTCACTCCGTTTTACGCGCCGAATTCAAGGCATGCATGTTTCACCGTCGGCACAAGCTCAACAGCTGGCAAATAGCGATGATTTAGTCTATTCCGACTACAACTAAGCGTTTGTTTCCTTCCCGGTTGAGATATTTCGACGTTTAAGCAATCGTTTCGCTCCATATTACGCACCGAATGTAGTGCAGGCAGGTTTCACAGTCGACACGAGCTCAACAGCTCGCAAACCGCGATGATTTCGTCGATTTTGCAGAAAACTAGGAGTCATTTCCTACCCGCTTGAGATATTTCGACGTTTAAGCGTCCTTATCACTCCATTTTAGTGCAGAGTTTAATGCACGCCCGTTTCATCTTCGGAACGAGCCCAAAAGCTTGCAAATAGAGCCGGACATCGTCGATTGTATCGAAAATTGACCGTCATTTCCTTCGAGTTTGAGAAATTTCAAAGTTTATGCGCTCTTTTCACTACATTGTACGCGCTGAATTTAATGCACGCCCGTTTAACCGTCGACACAATCCTAACATCTCGCAAATAGCGATGATTTCGTCGATTTTGACGAAAACTATGCGTCATTTCCATCCCTTTAAAGATATTACAAGGTTTAAGCGCTCTTTTCACTACATTGTACGCGCTGAATTTAATGCACGCCCGTTTCACCGTCGACACAATCCTAACATCTCGCAAACAGCGATGATTTCGTCGATTTTGGCGAAAACTAAGAGTTATTTCCTTCCCGTTTGATATATTTCGACGTTTAAGCGCTCTTTTCACACTATCTACGCGCGAAATGTAATGCTATTCCATTTTGCACGCCGAATGCTGTACACTCCTTTTTGAAATTCGGAACAAGCCCGTTACAACGTAAAATGCTATTGTCACGCCCCGCGCTCCGCACGTACGGTAACGAAAAACAGAAAGTCACAATATACAAACAACGCGAGTAGCAATTCGAACACCCGAAACAAACGCACGGTACAAAGAAAATGGAAAATCTTTAATAAAAGATTAATTAAACGTAATTATTTATATAGAATTAGCGTATGAGGGTAAATAACAAATAATAAAATCGAAATATATACTCTAACGAAGTAGTGAATATCAAGAGTATAGCATAACCTATACCAACTAACAATCAATCTGGAACCAGAACAATTATATCCGACGACAGGAAAATATACTACAATTAATTAGCGAACATGGGATATGCAAATGCAAAACAAATTATTAAATAAAACCAACTAGTAAATCGAATAAGCAGGTAAAATCCAGAAATTAAAATAATTATATGTCGGAGATGAAAGGACATCGGAGCCTTCCCTTTGGAGCTCCGGGAAAATCCCTTAACACCGTAATCTAGAGTCTATCATAGGCATAATTAAACAATTGTCATCATTCGATCCGATTGCATTTGTTCGAGATTTGTGATAATGAGCTTTGTTAAAACGTAGAATAACCACCGAGCATACAGACGCTAAGTAACTCGCTAATACGGCCTCACGAGAGAATGACTTTCCGTCGCGATGATGCTGCAGCGGAAAACTATGATGTGGTGTGTCTAACATGTCCTTGGATTCGTCGAGGATAGCCTTCGTTTAGAAGGTGATGGAAATTGGCGTTGCTGCTAATTGGTCAATCTCCATATCGGTGGTTAGAAAGAGATGCTTGCCGCCCTCGAGGGAAAGTTGCTAGTGGGAGACGCCATTCGTTGAAAAATAGGTCTCTGCTATCTTCCCGTAGCTGGCACAAAGATTTTTTGTCTGTCTGAAGTACTTTAGCCAACTAAACCTTAAGATTTATAACGGGCCCTCAGGCTAGCCGAACATGTACTGCGAAGACGCATCGACATCTGCCAATCATCTTACTCGAAGAATAGGGTCTGCGTGTGGCGTGCCACGGGACAGAAACCGTTGGAATGATTACTGTCGCGTGCCGTCACAAATATTTCTTTTAAGGAGAGCTATAGAATTGTGCCATACCTTTGTTATACAAACCCGTGACCGCGGTTATGTTCGGCGACTGGTTGTCGCCTCGAGCCCAAGCTCATTATCACAAATCTCGAACAAATACAATCGGATCGAATGACGGCAATTGTTTAATTACGCCTATAATAAAATCTAGATTACGGTGTTAAGGGATTTTCCCGAAGTTCCAAAGGGAAGCCTCCGATGTCCTTTCATCTCCGACATATATATTATTTTGATTAGGAAAATTATATTTCGATAAATTATATTAGATTTTGAGGAAATCAATTTTAATAAATAGTAATAGGAGTCAACCGACCATAGTTAAACGCTGAGATCAAGTGATTGGAATTTTGTACTTGGTGCCATCTTTTGACATACACAATAACTGCGTAGTTTAGTAAAGAATGTAAAGGGTGTATTGAGACAAAATTTCATAACTTTTCACCATTTCTCTAAATTAAGTGCATGTACATTATTTCATTTGCACATACAAGTACATAATGCATATTTGTTGGAATTAGTTAACTATCATATAATATGTTTCCCAGGAAAGCTGTTAAAAAATTTGAGAAATGTTGCAAACGTTTACGAACACCTCTAACCCTCCTTTGTTAAGTACGTGGGAGAAAATATTTATTTCGTCTTTCGGGAAAAAATTCCGAATGGAATGAAAAGCGAGATTTTTGAACTGTAGAAATGAAAAAGAATGTAAATGTTACAAACGAAAACGGAGAAAATTATTATATAGAATTATTCTATTATTGCGTAGAAAATCATTGAAAAATGTTCAGGGTAATATTTTTATATTAATTTATAATAAACCAATGCATTTTTCGACATACGACTCTTTTAATCGCAAGTTGCTTTCTTCGATGCTATTTTCAGATGCTGTTTTTCAGATGCTGTTTAAAGCTGTTATTACATTGGTTTGGGTTTTGATATTCAATTGATTCATACAGATTAGTTTTATATGCTGTGTATTTCACCACCTTGTACAGCCATTTACAACACACGGGATACTCAGATAAAGAAGACGTGACGGACGTGGAAAAACGGAAGAGAATGTCAAGCACTTGCACCAACGCTGGATGTGGGAACTAGTGATCATACCAACATGACATTTATCTCAATACTGCCATTACTGTGGTACTCACGGACACAAAATAATGGAGTGTCGCAAGAGGATGCGTAGCGAACAGCGGAAGGATACACGACATCAGGAAAGCAGCCGAACAGCCGCATCGTCCAAGGTGGTTTGCTTCAAGTGTCGTGCGGCGGGCCATATCGCACCTGATTGTCCGCTACTGCAGAACAGAAAATCCGGCACCAAGAACGAACGTCGAGTCGACTCCTGCCTGGTGGAGTCTCCAGCTGGTAGTTTAAGTCATCTGGGTGTATCGTTCCCATTTTGTTTCGATTCCGGAGCCGAATGCTCATTTATTAAAGAATCCATATCCTCGAAATTTTCTGGCATACGAACGACTGATGTAGTGGTAATGCGAGGCATAGGAAATACTTGTGTTAACAGTACATCTCAGATCTTGTCCACTGTATGTATTAACGGTTTTACATTGGAGATAACTTGTCATGTCCTTGCTGATAGCTACTTAAAATGCGATATCATGATTATTCATGGAAATACAAATAATTTACTTTATTTAGCACACAACAGTTATACACATATCTTATACTCTGAAGACCTCGTAATCCTACTCGCACGCACGCTTGTTGTCAACCGACTCTTCCAGATGCTTCTTAACGACAGTGTTTTGTCTCAACTAAGACCTGGACGCCCTCTGACCCTTACACACACACTCTCATGTACAGTGTAAATGTATCACTTCCCTAACACGCCTCCTTACATTTATACTGTACACTTAATTTTATTTACATACTTGTCGAATTAACAAAATATTTAACACTTATCGCTTTATTTACATTTCTCTTATTTTACATTCATCCATGACCTAAACCTTTCAAATTTCTCTCTACACAGTGCCTTCGTAAAAATATCCGCAGTGTTTTCTTCTGTACTTACTTTTATTATGTTTATCTTATTTTCCTTTACGTACTCGTGAACGTAGTGGTAATGAACTTCAATGTGTTTCGAATTTTTTGTAAAAGTTCCGTATTTTGCTATACTCATTACTCCAGAGTTATCCTCATAAATTTTTATAGGGTTATCGTCTAGATTTACATCGAAGATTTTCATTAATTCTCTGATAGCCATTACTTCGCTCACCGCTTCCGATAGAGCTACATACTCTGCATACGTTGAGGCTTTTGTCACACACCTCTGTTTTTTAGACTTCCATCCAATTACATTTCCATACAATCTAATTACATACCCAGAAGTCGATTTCCTATCTATATGATCTCCTGCCCAATCGGCGTCCACATAACAGTCTATCGTTTTGCACTTTTCATTCCTTTTATAATGTAGCCCTAAATCTCTAGTCCGGTACAAATATTTCAATATTCACAGGGCATATTTAAAATGTGTCTCGTTACAACAATCTTGAAATCTACTCAGATAATTCACACTATAACTTATATCGGGTCTGGTCTTTACACTAATATACAGCAATGCGCCAATTAAATTCTTGTATCCAATGTCCTCTCTATTTATATCAGGTTTTTCAATTATTAATTTGGTCTCCATAGGTGTACAGTACAATTTGCTATTATGTAATTTATATTTGTTTGCTAATGATTCTATGTATTTCTTTTGGCTTAATCTCATTTCCTTTTTTAAATAATCATAGTCTATATTTATTCCAAGATATTCTTTTACTTCACCTAAATCTTTCATTTCAAATTTATCAGTTAATAATTTTTTTTTTACACTTTGCATCTTCCCTTTGTTTTTACTACAAATCAGCAAATCGTCTACGTATATTAACAAATAAACAACATTTTCTCCCTCACCATAAGTATATAGGCACAGCTCTATATTGTTCTTCTTAAAACCTAATCTCGTCACATACTTATCGAAACACTCATACCAGTCCCTCGGACTTTCTTTTAACCCATAAATCGCTCTCGATAATTTACAAACTCTATTCATTCATTCTATTTTCTCTTTTATTTACAATGTCCTATTTTTTTGTTTATCTCTTTCTTTTTCTCGCTTCGTTCTACTTTTGTTACATTTTTCGCCCTTGTTCCTCGCAGATACTTCACCTTCCCTGCTTCTATCTTCAATGTTCTATATTCTATATTCATTATCCATTATATGTTTCTATATTCATTATCCTTCTCCAATTTTCTATTCTTTTTCCTCTTCTTATAGTTTTCTTCATTCTTACCATCTTCAATATTTTCACAACAAATCGCCTCCTCAAATGTACAAGGGATATCTACTTTACAATACTTTGTGTGAATCACACTGCTGTTTTCCTTTTCTGATCTTTCTTGTTCCTCTTCGCGTTCTGATGGCTTAAGTGGTTTTGGAAGCTTTTTCACAATATATGCTGGTGGCTCGTAATCATCATCTCCATCTGAATATTGTTCTTCTTCTTCATCTTCGTCAGAATCCAAATCATGTTTGGTTTTATTGTATGGTGGTAATCCATCTGGTACCATTTTTTCACCTACTTTAATATGTTGTTTTATATGTGTGACATAATCTGCCCTATCTCTCTCACGTTCCCTATCTCTTTCTCTTTCTCTTTCCCTGTCACGGTCCCTATCTCTTTCACGTTTCCTATCTCTTTCTCTTCCTTTTTTACTCATACCACTACATTTGGCACTGTTTACTAAGTGTTCCTCCTCTTTCAATATACTTTTCATTCTATATGTCCCATTCTCTTTGAACGCTACAGCCGTAAGTCTATTGTTTACATCTATTATTTTCGCAATATTTCCTTTTGTAATAACCATATTCTTATTATCTGTTAGTTTACTTAAACTGATCAAATTTGCGGACATTTCTTTCACATAAAAAACTTTTCTCATATTTATTTTATTTTGTTTTCCGAAAGTTTCAAAATAACTTATAACATTCCCAACTTTTGTCGCTTTTATCGGTCTATTATCGCCTAAATATATATCTACTGGTTCTTTAAGGTCAATACATTTCTCAAAATACTTTGCATTATTAATTATATGATCGGTACAACCGCTATCTAGTAGCCACATTATTTCGTTCTCACTTATCTCATTCGTCTCGCTGTTGTGTGCAGCGTGCGCCGTTGCTATCCATGTGCCTGCCCCTGAGTTGCCATGCTCGCTCGTGCCGGTTGTTGATTGACGATGGAAGTTTCCACGTCCCCTGCTCGTATTTCCTTTGTTTCCTTGTCCTCTGCTGCGACCACGTGTTGGCCCATGCCAATAGCCGTTACTGCTTCCCGCTTGGACGCCATTTTGACACTCTCTCGCAAAGTGTCCTAATATTCCACATCTGAAGCATCCTTCCTTTTTTGCAGAAAAGGCGTTGGTTTGCCTTTCTCCTCGATTGGATTTATTTTTCTTCTCTGCTATTTCTATTTTATTTTTCACATACGCTACCGTTTGATTCTGTTCTTTCAATGCGTCTATTATGTCCGCTATGTAGCTGTATTCTTCGGGTAACGTATTCAGCATGTAATTCAGCTTTTCCCTCTCACTTACTTGTGCGCCCGCACTTTTCAATTCATTTGTTAATTTTTCGAAGTCGTTAAAGAATGATGCTGAATCACTGTAGTTCTCCAGTCTTATGTTTTCCAATCTCCTTCTGCATACGATCTGCAGTGCCGTCGACTCTTTCAAGTACATTTCATCGAACCTTTTTATTATATCATACGCCGTTTTTCCTTCCCTAACATACTCCAATTGTCTGTTCGATATTGCACTATAAATAATATTTATTGCCTTCAAATCCTTTTTGTCCCAGTCTTCATTGTCTCTTTCGTTCTTCATTCTAGTTGTAACAATCTCGCATTCCTTATACTTGAGAAACATCGTGATTCTTTGCTTCCACATTCCATAATACTCACCATCGAATATAGGTATCATGATTTCCGATCTCTCCATTTTAATTGATTCCTTATATCTTACTCAAGCGTTCCCACGTGCTCGAAGTATATCTTTTCTCTTCTTTCTTTGAACGTTTCTTCCCTTATTGAAACTCACTCGAACTAACTCGCAAGATTGAAAAGCCACACACTCAATAACTTGCGAAACTATAAACCACGCTCTGCTACCAAGTTAAGGAAATCAGAGGATTTGGAAATACAAATAATTTACTTTATTTAGCACACAACAGTTATACACATATCTTATACTCTGAAGACCTCGTAATCCTACTCGCACGCACGCTTGTTGTCAACCGACTCTTCCAGATGCTTCTTAACGACAGTGTTTTGTCTCAACTAAGACCTGGACGCCCTCTGACCCTTACACACACACTCTCATGTACAGTGTAAATGTATCACTTCCCTAACAAAGACAAAAATGGTTAACGCCTGTAGCAAAGTCGCGGACGATGCGGTCAACATTAACGAGGTCGACAATGATGTAGATGGTAACGACAAAGATCGATTGATTTCTGTTCTCGAAAAATTCAATGAGTCATTTATTACGGGTTTCCCGCGGACTCGTGTAAGTACGGGAGAGTTAGAAATTCGATTGTTTGACCCTAATGTCACCGTACAAAGAAGCCCTTACAGACTTAGCAGAAGAGCGGAAAATAGTGCGCGAGCGAATAAGTGAACTGATTAGGGCAAAAATTGTAAAACCTAGTAATTCGCCGTTCGCGAGCCCCATGTTACTCGTGAAGAAGGAGGACGAATCAGACAGATTGTGCATGGATTTCCGGGCGCTAAATAAAAACACGGTCGCGGATCGGTATCCCTTACCCCTTATTGCTGATCAAATCGCGAGATTGCAGGGTGCGAGATACTTCATTAGCTTGGACATGGCCAGCGGATTTCATCAGATTCCCATTCACCCTAACTCGACTGAATATACAGCGTTCGTCACCCCCGACGAACGTCAACACGAATACGTAACGATGCCGTTTGGTTTGAAAAATGCACCAGCCGTCTTTCAGAGAGCCATTTTCAAAGCCTTAGGCGACCTCGCTTATTCATACGTCGTTGTTTACTTGGATGACGTCTTAATTATCGCTGACTCGGTAGATTAAGCCCAAGAACGATTGAACATCGTATTAGATACCCTTGTAATAGCCGGATTCTCTTTCAACTTTTCAAAATGTTCTTTTCTAACGACCTCGATACGCTATTTGGGATGTGTAATTCGTAACGGAGAAGTTCGCCCCAACCCGGGTAAAATACACGCCTTAAGATTTTTACCCGCACCGACGACCTTTACACAGCTTCTGCAGTTCATCGGTCTAGCTTCTTATTTCCGACAATTCGTTCCTAAATTCTCACAAGTAATGAAACCCTTGTATGCATTCACTTCCGGTAACAAGAACATAAATTGGACGGATAAATACGGAAAGACAAGGCAAAAAGTAATTTCTATTCTGACCGATGAACAGGTGCTAATGATATTTGACCTCAATTACCCGATAGAGCTACACACCGACGCTAGTTCAGAAGGATACGGGGCTATCCTAATGCATATGGTCGAAGGTAAAAATAGAGTAGTAGAGTATTACAGCAAAAGGACTAGCCCTACGGAATCTAGATATCATTCCTACGTACTAGAAACGTTAGCAGTCGTAAAAGCCGTCAAGCATTTCCGTCACTATCTACACGGACGAGAATTCCTTGTTGTCACTGATTGCAATTCCTTGAAGGCATCCAGCGATAAGGTGCATTTAAATGACAGGGTTTACAGGTGGTGGGCTTACCCACAAACTTTTACCTTTGACATTATGTATCGAGAAGGCAAACGAATGGCTCACGTTGATTTCTTTCCGCGGAATCCCGTAGACTCGGATCACCTTACGATCGTCAAAATTGCCGAAAAAGAAATCAATCTGGCCGAAATCTCCGAAGATTGGCTCTTGGCGGAGCAACGTCGCGATCCCCAAATTACGGAAATCGTCGATAAGTTGCGGAACGATGAGCTTGCAGGAGATATCGCGAATACGTAGGAACTGCGATCCGGTACCCTGTACCGTAAGATAAAAAGGAGAGGCAGAACTCTCTGCTTGCCCATTGTCCCAAGAGGTTTTAGGTGGTCCGTGATCAACCATGTACACCAGTCAATCATGCACTTAGGATGGGATAAAACGCTCAAGAAACTGTACGAGTATTACTGGTTCGAGGGAATGGCGAAATACGTTCGCAAATTCGTTGAAAACTGTCATGCTTGTCGAGTTTCAAAGGCTAGTTCAGGCAAAACACAAGCCGAACTATACCCCATACCTAAGACCAGCATACCTTGGCACACGGTTCACATGGATATAACGGCCAAACTAAGCGGTAAAAGCGACTCGAAAGAATATGTCATTGTGTTGGTCGTCGCCTTCACCAAATTCGTATATTTGCACCATACCCGTAAGATAGACTCCCTTAATACCATTAAAGCGCTTAAGTCCGCGATATTTTTATTCGGCAGTCCCTGCCGGATAATAGCGGATCAGGGAATATGTTTTACGGGTAAAGATTTCCAAAATTTCTGTCACGATAGACACTTTAAACTCCACTTAATTGCAACCGGTGCTAGTAGGGCCAATGGACAAGTAGAGCGTACTATGAGCACCTTAAAAAATATGTTTTCGACGGCAGAAACGACCGGGCGATCGTGGCAAGACGCGATTGGCGAGATACAGTTAGCCTTGAATTGCACCACCAATCGTGTAACTAAATCAAGTCCTCTGGAATTATTAATTGGCAAGGCAGCAAGGCCCTACGGCTTATCGTTGCCTGATAATGTCGAGGAAAAGGAAGTGGTCATCTCCAGTGTAAGACAACAGGCGATACAGAACATGGAGACTTGCGCTAGCTATGATAAAGACAGGTTCGACAAAACGAAAGCCAAGATAGTTAGGTTTAACCTCGGTGACTTTGTGTTCCGAAAGAACGAGAAAGGAACCAAACGAAGTTGGATCCGAAATTCGGGGGTCCATTCGTGATAGCAGAGATTTTAGAAGGAGACCGATATACTCTAACGACCTTAGACGGTAAACGGACATACAAGGACAGACATGACAAACTAAGAAAAATGCCAAATAGTTGCGTTCCTGCTGAGTTGGACGTCTGCGGCGATGACAACGACGGTGATAGTAACGATGCGAGTACACTGACCTCAGAGGATCATTAACACCGCGTTGTGGTCATAGTAATACACCCAGTGTAGCGTCTGCGCCTTCTGTAATACACTCAGTGTAGCGTCTGCGCCTTCTGTAATACACCCAGTGTGGTGTCCTACGCCTTCTGTAATACGCTCAGTGGTGTCCTGCGCCTTCTGTAATACACACAGTGTGGTGTCCTGCGCCTTCTGTAATAGGTTCAATGGTGTCTTGCGCATTCTGTAATACACCCAGTGTGGTGTCCTGCGCCTTCTGTAATACACCCAGTGTGGTGTCCTGCGCCTTCTGTAATACACCCAGTGTGGTGTCCTGCGCCTTTCGTAATGCACCCAACGTGGTAATACGATCCAACAAACTGAGATCTGTGTGCGAAATCAAAAATGATCTGCTCTGTCATTGCGGTCTGACTGGTGACTTCAGAATGCAACTAGCACTTCGAATACAAACTATAACACTACTAATTTGAGTTCTCTTTCATTTCCTTGCTTGTCAAACCTCCGAACAAAATTTTGCTGTCGAACTGGACCCTTGACTTATTTGGTACATTTAACTGAATGGTAAATAATATCAGTTACACCGAGTCTAATGTTGAAAAAAGAACTCTGTATTTTAGTTACACACGAGGACGTGAGATAGTCAGAATGGCCGTGTCGGAGATGAAAGGAAAGTCGAAGCCGCTCCTTGGAAATTTTGGGATCATCCTCTAGAACTCTAGCCTGAATTTTATCATAGCTGTAATTGTTCGAGATTTGTGATGGCAAGATTGGGTTCGAGGCGACAATTGGTCGCCGAACGTAGCCACGGTCACGGGATGTACGTTTTGCCTAACGGAGGTCTGGAGTGGTTGTATAGGCTTTCCGAGAAATGTGGTTGTGGCGGCATGCGGCCTCGGGAGCGGGCCTAGCCACGTGTGAAGTTGCCTCCGAGGTGCTGATAGAATGGTTCATACATTGTATTACTAATCAAGCTCCAGGCAGAAACTGCCTAACAACGGCGTTTGGAACTTTCTCGATGCTTCCATCGAGTCTGCCTAGCAACGGTGTTTGGAACCTTCTCGATGCTTCCAAACGGGTATAGAAAAACAAATGCAATCGTACAGCGAGAAAAATCTCCACGAGGCTGGCATTCTTGCGATTGCTTTGAAGAGTGACACGTCGAGTTTTCAACCATCGTATTTATGTGCTTAAGATCAGTCAACGCTTAGTAAAGAGTTATCCCGTTGGCCGTGGATTCGTTTGAACTCAAAATTGTTGTTAATAGCGTTCATTAAACTTATTGTTCGTAAATCATACTATCCATTAAACTTACTATTTGTTAAGCTCATTATTCATTAGACATATTATTTGTTAGACTTATTATTCGTTCAACTTATTATCCACTAACTTTATTTTTTGTTAAGCTTATTATTCACTAGACTTATTATTTGTTAATCCTTGTAGTAGACTTGTGTATACGTGTAAATATAATCTCGGTTGTGTAAAACAATGGTTAATTCACGTGAAGTGTTGTTACGCGCCCAAAATTCCAACCATAACCCGACATATATATATATATATATATATATATATATATATATATATATATATATATATATACGGAACTCGTGATACAAAGCGCTACGCCGTTGAAGCGCAACACGACGTGCTCTATCTGTCATCGACATCTTCGCGCTCCTTCCGCCGAATTACTCGGAGGAGCATACTCGTGCCAGCCGCGACGACACATCTAATGAATACACGCTAGTGGGGATGTCGATGGGCAACGAAGGGAAGAATCATTTCGATCTGCGAAAAATACGGACATTTTACCGCGAGCCGCGAAGCGCGTAGGGTGAAAGAAAACGAGTCAGCTATCGGTCAATCGTCGCTGTTATCGATCGTCGTTAAGTATCAACTGTTGTTAACTGTTAATTGTTATTCATTGTTATCAAGCGTAATAAACGTTATTGGTTGAACATACTTGAGTGCACTTCAGTATCTATTACACCATACACCTCATATCCATTAGAAATAGAAGGGGATACATCAAGTATTGTTCGCCTTTTATCTTTTCATTTTTTTTTCGCAGTCTCTTATCAGAATTCTATAATCCACACAAATCCACATGAAAATCATTATTTCCCACCAAACGCGGCCGTAATACCTAACTGCAATGTTTCAGTGTAGGGAATATAGAATCTATAATTTGAGAAATATGTGTATACGCGCGTGTTGTACATTGTTTGACATTCTCTATTGTGAATTTTCCTTCGAAAGCTTTTGTATATTGTTTTATCAAAAAAATTTACATTGACTTGTGTGCAACTATCTACACTATTCTATATTATTATTATTATTATTATTATTTGTTTTAGTCCGTGCCTTTCGGCTTTGGACGACTTCCTTTTTACATTTAATGCCTTACACACATATATTCTTATTCTAGCACTCATTCTGTCTTTGGCTTTCACTTCCTTGCTGTGCTCCCTTCCTGTCGTTCCTTCCCCCCTTCTGCTACTTTTCTATTCCCTATTATCCCCTTTAGTTCTGCCCGTCCTTCTCCATTCTCCTCTAGCACCTCTGCTATGCTCTTCGCTCTTCTTGTCATTTAGAATTCTTCTACTATATGCTTTAAGTCTTCCTCTCCTTTCTTGCATAATATGCATCTTCTTTCTTCCTTCCCTTTCCAGTGTTCCCTTGCCCTGGTTTCGTTGCCACATCTGAATCTTGCTACCATACTTCTGTCCTACCATTTCATCTTTCCTTCGAGATACTTTGGTAGCCCTTCTTTAGCTATGTTCCTGTAATATCGTTGTCCTTGGATTCCCTTATCCTTTTCTCCCTCTTCTCTGTTTCTCTTTTCCTTCTTTCTTCCACTATTTGGTTCGCTGTTATCCTTTCTTGTCTATCTCCTGCCTCCACTTGTGTCCTTCCCTCACTCGCCTGCTCTAACCTCATCTTTCTTTTCCTTGCTCTTTTCCCTTCTTGGTCCTTTCCCCAATTCCTTTCTCTCTCCTTTATACACTCCTTTACTAATTTCTTCTTCGATTCCAAGGCTTTCTCCTCATACCTTGCTGCTCTTTCCAGCGCATTTTCTCTTATTTCCTCTATCTTGCACTCCTCTCTCAAAATGTAGTTTGGCGTTGTTGTTTCCCATCCTAGAACCCACGTATCTCACGTATCTCCTTTTTACCCTGTCCAGCCTCCTCTCTATGTTCCATCCCCACACCTCTGCTCCAAACAGCGCTACACTCCCTACCAGTGCTCCAAACATCCTAATTCTCCTCTTTATCGCGATTGTCGCCCTTCTTTTGCTGTCTTGTATATGCTTTTCGTCGCTCCCATTTTTCTACAGTATGTACCCTAGATACCTAATTTCATCCACTTCTTCTAGTTCTTCCTCACCCCATCTCCATTTCCTTTGCCTCCTATTGTTCCTTCTCTTTTCAAACACTACTGTTACATCATGCGGCTTGCCATAGGCCATATTCTTTACCGTCGATCGTGGAACTACAATGTCGCAGACGGATCGTCGCTTCTGCCCGGCAAATAAACATTGTAATGGCAAGCACATGGTTCATTAAGCAGGGCGACTTCCAGAAACGTCGTCTCGTGGCCGTTATTTTATCTCTCGTAAAAGAATGTGGCGTGATCCGAACGTAGTGATTCCAGAGAAGACGAAAAAGATGGAAGGGCGATCATAACTTTTCGAGAAGTCGAACCGTCAACACATGTCATAAGTCGCGCATTTATATTTTTGTTCTATGTATTTCTATCTACCTAATAAGTTGTTGGATTAAATATTTATTTCTTTGTGTTAAATCAGTGCAATTATTTTGAACTACCTTATTATCCAAATAGAAGTAAGGGAATCGATCAGTTCGTGGCGTCGATTAGTTAATCGTAACGGGAACTTACAACTCTCGTTGACGTGCTATCTCTCGATCGCGTCTCTCCGCGAACGGTCGAAACAACTACTACTTTCGTTTTTTCGGTGTTCAATTCCAGTTCCACTTCCTTTAGGAATGTCATAAGTCTGTACATCGTATCCTTTAACTCCACTTCTCTGTCTGCTATCAATACAATACCATCTGCGTTTGATATTGACCATACCTTACTGTCTCCTACCACTATGCCTCCTACTTGACCTTTCTTTATTTCCTCTTCCAGCCCTGCCACATAGATGTTAAATAGTGTCGGACTCAGGGGGCATCCTTGTCAGTGACAACAAGGAATTCTCGTCCGTGTAGATAGTGAGGGAAATGCTTGACGGCGTTTACAACTGCCAACGTCTCTAGCTCATAGGAATGATATCTAGATTCCGCAGGGCTAGTCCTTTTGCTGTAATACTCTACTACTCTATTTTTACCTTCGACCTTATGCATTAAGATAGCCCATATCCTTCTGAACAAGCGTCGGTATGTAGTTCTATCGGGTAATTGGGGTCGAATATCATTAACACCGGCGCTTCGGTCAGGACGGAGATTACCTTTTGCCTTATTTTTTCATGTCTATCCGTCCAAGCTATGCTTTTATTACCGGAAGTAAGCGCGTACAAGGGTTTCATTATCTGTGAGAATTTAGGGACGAATTTTCGGAAGTAAGAGGCTAGACCTATGAATTGCCTGAGCTGTGTGACGGTCGTTGGCGCAAGTAAAGAGCTCAAGGCGTGTATTTTATCCGGGTTGGAACGAACTTCTCCGTCACGGAACACATATCCCAAATAAAGTACCGAGGTAGTTAGAAAAGAACATTTTGAACAGTTGAAAGAGAATCCGGCTTTTACAAGAGTATCTAATACGATGTTCAATCGTTCTTGGGCTTAATCTACCGAGTCAGCGATAATTAAGACGTCATCCAAGTAAACAACGACGTATGAATAAGCGAGGTCGCCTAAGGCTTTGAAAATGGCTCTCTGGAAAACGGCTGGTGCATTTTTCAAACCAAACGGCATCGTTGCGTATTCGTTTTGACCGTCGGGGGTGACGAACGCTGTATATTCAGTCGAGTTAGGGTGAATGGGAATCTGATAAAATCCGCTGGCCATGTCCAAGCTAATGAAGTATCTCGCACTCTCGGTAAGGGATACCGATCCGCGACCGTGTTTTTATTTAGCGCCCGGAAATCTACGCACAATCTGTCTGATTCGTCCTTCTTCTTCACGAATAACATGGGGCTCGCGAACGGCGAATTACTAGGTTTTACCATTTTTGCCCTAATCAGTTCACTTATTCGCTCGCGCACTATTTTCCGCTCTTCCTCGCTAAGCCTGTAAGGGCTTCTTTGCACGGTGACGTTGGGATCAGTTAGCCGTATTTCTAACTGGCCCGTACTTACGCGAGTACGCGGGAAACCCGTAATGAATGATTCTTTAAATTTTTCGAGAACAGAGATTAATCGATCTTTATTGTTACCGATCACATCAGTGTCAACCTCGTTAATGTTGACCGCATCTTCCGCGACTTTACCACAGGTGTTAATTATCTTTGTTTTACAAATAACGAGGCTATTCTGCGTGATATTTACGTCAAATCCTTTTCTTAAAATCTCGCGACCAATCATGATATTGTATTTTAAGTAACCATCAGCAAGGACATGAAAAACTATCTCCAATGTAAGACCAATGTAATACAGACAGTGGACAAAATCTGAAGTGTACTCTTAATACAAGTATTCCCGATCCCCCGCATCACTACTATATCGGTTATTCTTTTACCCGAAAATTTCGAGGCAAAAGACTCTTTAATTAACGAACACTCAGCCCCAGAATGAATCGGGAAGTCGAGGCGTGTGTGATAATGATACGTACGACTATATTGTAACCGGTTTTTGTTACTGAGTATTGCTTATTTAACTACACTAAACCCTAATTAAATCATCATTACTTGTCCTTACTCTAGGATCCATAAGTTACCACAGATATTACAAGGTTTAAGCGCTTCCTCTCACTCTATATACTCGCCGAATGTAATGCACGCTCATTTCACCGTCGACACAAGTCGAACAGCTCGCAAATCGCGATGATTTTGTCGATTTTGACGAAAACTAAGCGTTGTTTCCTTCCCGTTTGAGATATTTCGACGTTTAGGCGATCTTTTCACTCCATTTTACGTGCAGAATGTAATGCTCGCCCGTTCTAGCATCGAGACAAGCCCAATAGCTCGCAAATAGAGCTGGATTTCGTCGATTTTGCCAAAAATTAACCGTCATTTCCTTCGCGTTTGAGATATTTCAACGTTTATGCGCTCCTCTCACACCATTTTACGCTCCGAATGAAATGCACTCCAGTTTCACCGTCGAAAGAAGCCCAACAGCTAGCAAATCGCGATGATTTCGTCGATTTTGACGAAAACTAAGCGTTGTTTCCTTCCCGTTTGATATATTTCCACGTTTAAGTGCTCGTTTCACTCCATTATACGTGCAGAATGTAATGCACGCACGTTTCACCGTCGACACAAGAACAACATCTCGCAAATTTCGAGGATTTCGTCTATTTTGCCGAGAACTATGCGTAGTTCCTCCCCGTTAGAGATGTTTCAAAGTTTAAGAGCTCTTTTCATTCCACTAACGCGCGGAATGCAATGCACCCCAGTTTCACCGTAGACACAAGCCCAAAAGCTCGCAAATAGTTTTGATTTCGACTATTTTGACGAAAACTAAGCGTTGTTTCCTTCCAGTTTGAGATATTTCAACGTTTATAAGCGCCTTTTCTTCCATTTTACGCTCCGAATGTAATGTACTCTCGCTTCACCGTCGACACTAGCCCAACAGCTCGCAAATCGCGATTATTTCGTCGATTTTGACGAAAACTATCCGTCATTTCCTTCCGTTAGAGATATTTCAAAGTTCAAGAACTCTTTTCATTCCACTTACTCGCGTAATGCAACGCACTCCAGTTTCACCGTTGAAACAAGCCCAACAGCTCCCAAATCGCGATGATTTCATCGATTTTGACGACATCCATCCGTCATTTCCTTCCCGTTTGAGATATTTCAACGAATAAGCCTTCCTCTCATACCATTTTATGCTCCGAATGAAATGCACTCCGGTTTCACCGACGACACATGCCCAGCAGCTAGCAAAGAGAGCTGGATTTCGTCGATTTTGTCGAAAACAAAGCGTAATTTCCATCCCGTTTGTGATATTTCGACGTTTAAGCGATCTTTTCATTCTATTTTCCGCGCCGAATGAAATGCACGCTGCTTTCGCCATTGAAACCAGCCCAACAGCTCGAAAATCGCGATGATTTCGTCGATTTTGAAAAAAGCTAACCGTCATTTCCTTCCCGTTTGACATATCTTTTCGTTTAAACTTATTTATTTCATTTTGTATGCCGAATGCTGTGCAGGCCTGTTTTAAAGTCGGAACAAGTATGCTACAACATAAAATGCATTAATCTAATGATTACAGAATCATGTGATGACTACGGAACGCTGTTATTTCGTTCCCGTTTGAGATATCTCGACGTTTAAACGCTATTCCATTTTTCACGCCGAATGGTGTACACTCCTTTTTTAAATTCGGAACAAGCCCGTTACAACGTAAAATGCTATTGTCACGTCCCGCGCTCCGCACGTGCGGTAACGAAAAACAGAAAGTCACAATATACAAACAACGCGAGTAGCAATTCGAACACCCGAAACAAACGCACGGTACAAAGAAAATGGAAAATCTTTAATAAAAGATTAATTAAACGTAATTATTTATATAGAATTAGCGTATGAGGGTAAATAACAAATAATAAAATCGAAATATATACTCTAACGAAGTAGTGAATATCAAGAGTATAGCATAACCTATACCAACTAACAATCAATCTGGAACCAGAACAATTATATCCGACGACAGGAAAATATACTACAATTAATTAGCGAACATGGGATATGCAAATGCAAAACAAATTATTAAATAAAACCAACTAGTAAATCGAATAAGCAGGTAAAATCCAGAAATTAAAATAATTATATGTCGGAGATGAAAGGACATCGGAGCCTTCCCTTTGGAGCTCCGGGAAAATCCCTTAACACCGTAATCTAGAGTCTATCATAGGCATAATTAAACAATTGTCATCATTCGATCCGATTGCATTTGTTCGAGATTTGTGATAATGAGCTTTGTTAAAACGTAGAATATCCACCGAGCATACAGACGCTAAGTAACTCGCTAATACGGCCTCACGAGAGAATGACTTTCCGTCGCGATGATGCTGCAGAGGAAAACTATGATGTGGTGTGTCTAACATATCCTTGGATTCGTCGAGGATAGCCTTCGTTTAGAAGGTGATGGAAATTGGCGTTGCTGCTAATTGGTCAATCTCCATATCGGTGGTTAGAAAAAGATGCTAGCCTTCCTCGAGGGAAAGCTGCACGTGCACTGTGGAAACGCATCGACATCTGCCAATCATCTTACTCGAAGAATAGGGTCTGCGTGTGGCGTGCCACGGGACAGAAACCGTTGGAATGATTACTGTCGCGTGCCGTCACAAATATTTCATTTAAGGAGAGCTATAGAATTGTGCCATACCTTTGTTATACAAACCCGTGACCGCGGTTACGTTCGGCGACTGGTTGTCGCCTCGAGCCCAAGCTCATTATCACAAATCTCGAACAAATACAATCGGATCGAATGACGGCAATTGTTTAATTACGCCTATAATAAAATCTAGATTACGGTGTTAAGGGATTTTCCTGAAGTTCCAAAGGGAAGCCTCCGATGTCCTTTCATCTCCGACATATATATTATTTTGATTAGGAAA